>NC_041387.1:678017377-678019218 GCF_002162155.2 Triticum dicoccoides
CTCGCCTCCGCCGCCACCCGTCCCGCAGCTCGGCCGCACCCGCCCCGCCGAGCTCGCCATCGCCGCCACACGTCCCGCAGCTCGGCCGCGCCCCGCCGAGCTCGCCTCCGCCACCACCTGTGCTCCACGTCGTGCTCCCGCCCTCTCTCCCCGTGCTCCCGGCGTCGCGCGCTCGCGCCCGGCCATGCCTGTACTCCGCGAGACGTGCTCCTGGTCGATAGTGTGCCCGGCTGCGTCGGCACCGCGGCGTGCTTTGGGCCGGCGTGGGTGGACGAGAAAAAGAGAGAAGAAGGAGAGAGAAAGGGACGGGATGGATGGTGGGTCCTTTTGTTTGAATGACAGATGGGCTAGCATCCATGTGCATGGGACGCAGCCGGACAGAGTGGGGCGAAGAAGGCCCAAAGAATGTCCGCTTTGTGTCCGCTTTTGACCCAAATTTTCCTAGGTTTGGGTCCAAAATGGGTCCGTCGGACACCAAACGGACAGCAGGCGGACGCGGTGTCCGTTTGGGTCGCCCCGTTGGGCTGAGTTTTGTGTCCGGATGACCCAAACGGACAAAATGGGTCGCCCCATTGGAGTTGCTCTTATAACGTTGCTAGGTTAGGGTTGGTGCAAAGGTTGGGCATAACACCGCGTGTTGTCATTTTTTGGCCGATATTAATGTTGATTTGTGTAAAAAAAACTGATAAGCATTTATTGACTTACCAAAGGATACATCCTCCATGTGTGTGTTTTATTACAAGTGTTTGCAGTAGCAACTTTGATTACGATCCGGTCTGAAAACTGAAATTAAACTCTCTCGCAAATGTTTGGTAGAATCACTTTGCCATAAGTGCACGTCTTCTCGTGGATCACACCTTGAGAGCGAGCAGGAGAATCGACCGTGCCTGCACTGCCCTGCACACACGGAATCCGTGCATGCCGCGTTCCTCACAAGTCACAAGCTCATCGGTCTCTTTGAAAATTTTCAAAACGCAGAAACAAGAAAGAGCGAGCAGCATAAAATAGGAATGACCACGTGCTCTTTAATCCTTTTCGATTATCGAATAACGGAGTTGAAAAGCTTCCCTCCGTCCCATAGTATAAGATGTTTTTTTGACACTGGCGTGGAGGGACTAGTACAACATTTTCTGGCAAATGTTTCAGGTTTAGGGGAGTTGTATATTAGAGAGAACAACAACAAAGATAAGAGCTTCCCGCGCCTCAATCTCGAAGGGACCATCCAACCTTCCCCTCAAGGTCTTTGCTCATCAACTAATAAGAGTCAATACCCTCTCCAATAGTGTTCACACAAGCTTTTAGAAACTCTCGCTTCAAATCCTTTACCTTTTCCTTTATCTCCCCCCGGTAGGTGGCTCCTTTCCCCACTCCTTTTGGGGAGGCCCAAGAGGAAATAACAGAATAGATCCTCACATGTTGAACTGATAAAAGGTTTGGAGGATGCTCATCTGGAGTGGATTCATCATCTCCTTCTTGTGTCAGTTCTCCCTCCTTGATCTCCAGCATATTCACCTTGTTGTCGGTCTCCTTTTCGGGTGCGGTTCATCCTTAAGGCTCGGCTTCCTCAAGCCCTCCCATCCAGCAGGCACCACTTCATCAAGGTTGGAGGAAGGGATGATGCGGTTGGTGGTTGATGAATATTTGTTGTTCATGGCGGCGCCCGTGCTCGTCATCTGCAACTAAAGCTTTTTGCAGGAGGTGGCAAGCAAAAGAGGGTTGAGACTAGATTGGTTTGAGGCTGAGGGACGTAAATAGTTAGTTAGAGAGAGATCAAAACTAAATCGGGAAAGAATCGTGGTAACAAACCAATCGATGACCTTCTAAATGAGCGGGAGCGCTTG
>NC_041387.1:678019444-678053219 GCF_002162155.2 Triticum dicoccoides
CTCTTAAAACTACTCACTCCATCCCATAGTGTAAGAAATTTTTTGTAGTGTCAAAAAAGTCTTACATTATGGGATGAAGGGAGTAACATGTTACTATGATGGGTCCATGCGACTGCTCGTACGATCTCCATTGGTTGTATGATACGCCGTCGTTTGTTCTATCGCCAAACCCTTCGTTGAAGAAGAGCCATGCTACCGCGGGCACTCGCATGAAACGCCGTCAATCTCTCTGTAATCATCTCCATTTCTGTTTCTTTCTCATACGGCAGCCCATATGACCAGGTCTGATCGTATGGTTCGCCGTCTTTGCCTTTGCTGGTCTCTTCGTCAACTTCTTCCTTAGAGGTGTTTCCTCCCTGAAAAGTTAGTGACAAAAACCTCCAAGTATGGACGAAAACATCAATGATTAAGTCACGCGATTAAATAGGTCTAACGCAACAAAAAAAATCTAAGCCAGTTACATCTCTCTATGTTATTGACTTTTTTTTTTTGCATTGCCACATGTTTTATTTTGTTGTGACTCCATTTGCGTACTGTTTGTCATCTCTCTAGGAAACTGCCAAACTGGTATTTAAACTCTCTTAAAACTCTAGTTTTATTCCAAACTATTTTTTTCAGCTTGCTTGTGTGAAATTTGAATTATAAGATCCACATAGAGAATGTCAAAAATGGTGGCATGCATGCATGGGCCAAAAGCATGAAGGGCGGCATGCGTACATGGGCTAGAAGCATGGGCCATGCGTCCACTCTCGAGCTTTTAGCCCATGGGCAATGAACTGCCACC
Source organism: Triticum dicoccoides (assembly GCF_002162155.2). Lineage (NCBI taxonomy): Eukaryota > Viridiplantae > Streptophyta > Magnoliopsida > Poales > Poaceae > Triticum > Triticum dicoccoides. The sequence continues at coordinate 678,020,229 of NC_041387.1, forward strand.
ATTTTAGCCCATCGACTCCACTCTCGAGCAAATGGGCAACGAACAGCCGGCGGCGCCTGGGAATGTGCCAAGATTCACGTGCCTAGATCCAACGGTTCCCAGGTCGTTCACTGGAAGTTCCTTCGTAGGGAACGTTTGTCGCATAACATTTTTCTAAGGATTTCCATATGTCGCCTTTTGTAGATAGCCAGCCAGTATCGGTATACATGACATTGCATTGACGCAGAGGACAAGCATACCTGATATCTTCTTGATATGAATACAAAAAATATTGTTAAAAGAAATGAGCCTTCAAATTGCTAGAATCATTTCGCGTAGCCCCCTTCGGCAGCGCCCAGTCGAACCGGCCGACGAGGTTGGCAATCGCGATCTCCATGATGGACATGGTGAAGTTGATCCCCGGGCACACCCTCCTCCCATAACCGAACGGTACGAGTTGGAAATGCCGGCCCCGGAAGTCCACCTCGCCGCCGGTGCCGAGGAACCTCTCCGGCCTGAACTCCTCCGGCGACTCCCAGCTGCCCGGGTCCCTTCCGATGGCCCACGCGTTGACGATCACCATGGTCTTGCTCGGCACGTCGTACCGCTGGATCCTCGCGGGCTCCATGGCCTCCCGTGGGATCAGCAGCGGCCCCGGAGGGTGCAGCCGCATCGTCTCCTTGATCATGCGTGTGTACGTGCTTGTGGCCGGTGAACGTGCTAGTGGGTTAGTGCATGGATGGATTAGTAGCGGGAGTGGTGGGTCAGCTTGTTGCCGATCTGCGTGTGTATATAAAGTGATCAGATGAATGAGAAAAGTACGTGGCCGTGAGGGCTGAGGGAAAAAAGATGTAGCCACGGCTGACCAAGAGGAAGGTGTCTCTTGGCAAAGCTATTGCCTCCTTCTTCCTTGGTCCATGCGTGGGTGGGTGTGTGTTTCCTGAGAGTTTCTTCCATGGTGTGTGTTTGAGAGAAACCACAAGAGAGAGAGAGAGAGAGAGAGAGAGAGAGAGAGAGAGAGAGAGAGAGAGAGAGCTGTGAGACGCAGCTCGAGGTAGAAGAAGAGCGGCGCTGCGAGAGGCGGCGCCAACAATCTAGTCCTTAGCTCATCCTGTAGCTTTTCCATGGCGTCCTTGTTGCGGAGCAGCTCTGCCATGGCCCATTCGAGCACGATGATGATGGAGTCTGCCCCTGCCCCGAACAGATTCTGCGTGCCCGGCCGGGAAATACGACATGAATTACTAGGTAAAGTCACGGTCAGTCCGTGAGTGAATCATTCAGTGCGCGTGCCGCTAGGAGCCCCTTGACGTTGTCCCTCGTGAACCGCCGCTCCGGGGCCGCGCCGCCGGCGCCATTGCCGGAGGTGTTGTTGCCGAGGGACAGCAGCACGTCGACGAAGGTGCTGTCGTGCCGCCCCGGCGCGTCTCGTCTCTCCGCGGCGTCGACGATCTCCTCGAGAACGGCGTCGATCCTGTCGAACGCCTTGCCGACCTTGGCGTCGGTGCCGTCCAGGGCGCCGACCCACGCCAGACTGGGGAAGTAGTCGGCGACGTGGAACGTGCCGAGCAGCGCGTTGCCCTCCTCCAGCAGCGCGTCCACCTTGGCGCCCCACCCGTCGGCGCGCGTGGCGGCGCTCGCCCCGAACACGATCCGCCCGATCACGTCCTTGGCGAACCCGGCGAGGAGCTCGCTCAGGTTCACGACGCGCGCCTGCCGCCGGACCTTGTCCAGGAGCGCGCCCACCTCCTCTTCCCGGACGGCGCGGTAGGCGCGGACCCTGGCGGGGCTGAGGAGGTGGAGCACGCACGCAGGTCTTCCGCGCGTGGAGCCAGTAGGGGCCGTGCGGGGCGAAGGCGACGTCGGTGCAGCCGTAGAAGAGCTTGGAGGGGATGGCGAGCTTGGGGCGGGTGGCGAAGACGTGGTCCTGCGCCAGCATCACCTCCCGCGCGGCGTCGGGCGAGGACACGACGACGGCCGGGACCTGGCCGAGGCGGAGGAGCATGACGGGGCGAGGCCGGCCAGCGCGCGGTGCGGGAGGCGGCCGCCCGCGAGCTGGTGCAGGTTGCCCACGAGCGGGAGCCGCCACGGGGAAGGCGGCGGGACGGTGGTGGCGAGCTTGGAGTTGGAGTGATGGGCGCGAGCTGCACGGAGGAGTAGCGTGCAGCACAGGATGGACACGGGGAGGAGGACAGCTGTCACGACTGTCAAGGTGACCTCACCAGCCAACAAGCGGGAAGAGGAACTGGTCAAGGCGCTTGCTGATTCGACAGAAGGGCCGACCCGTTAGCAGGCCGCGGTGTCTTGGGTGCGTGGCCTTGTGGGCCGTATCGAGCCTGCGAGCTCAGGGTTAAGTAAGTGGCTTGGCACCGTCAAGGGCATCAAATTGTATCTCACTGAATAGACAGAGAGAAGCTGCTCTTCTCCTGGTTATCCCCTTCCTTCTCCACCTACCTCAATCTCACCTGCCCCCTTCCTCCTCCTCTCAGATCTGATCGATTAGGTAGATCGGGCCGTTACAAGTGGTATCAGAGGTCGGGCGATCTGGATAACCCGTACCGCAAGCCGCGCTACGCCACCAAGCAAGTTACGCAAGCTGCAGCGATGGAGGAGCAATTGGCGGCGCTGGCCAAGGCGGTCAACGACGGCCGCACCGCCAACGAGGCCCGGCTCGAGGCCATCCAGACCTCGCTCGAGTTGTGGCGTCCAGCGGTCACCAACCTGCAACAACAACTCAACGAGCTCCAATCCCAAGTGGGGCGGATCGCACTCCACCCCGCGCTGGCAGATCCGCAACAGCCACCGGTGGAACAAGTGGTGCACGGCGCGCCGACCGAGTCGGCGGGCGACTTCGAGCACCACGGGCCATCTGGCCACGGCGAGATCGACAAAACCGGGGGTCGGGCACACGGGGTAGTCACTACCCTCGCGCCACCTCCGGTCAAGGGTGCGTACTCATCCCAATCTATCATACCTGCTTCTCCTCGCGGTGATAGTGGTCCAGAGGCGGAAAGGAGGGGCACTCAGGACAACCCGTTCGTTCCATTCGCGCATCACGCTCACTGGGCTCTGCCCAAGATGGATTTTCCATCGTTTGATGGAGAAAATCCGCAGTTCTGGAAGACCAAATGTGAAAAGTATTTTGATGTGTATGGAGTGGCTCCGGATCTCTGGGTTCGATTAGCCACGCTGAATTTCACAGGCACAGCGGCCAGATGGCTGCAACTTCATGAGACACAGAGCACTTCATTCACTTGGGCGTCACTCTGTGAGGCCTTGTGCCATAAATTTGGTAGAGAACAGTACCAGTCCCATCTCCGTCAGTTTAACACCCTTCGTCAGTCAGGGACTGTAGCCGATTACATGACACGATTTGAAGAATTGATGCATCACATATTAGCTCACAACCCAGCGTTCGACTCCGTGTATTTTACTACCCAGTTTCTAGATGGTCTTAAGGGAGAGATTCGTGCTGTTGTTATGCTTCATCAACCAAAAGACTTGGACTCCGCCTTTTCCTTGGCTACATTGCAGGAGGAGCTGATGGAGGCGTTACCGCGAAGGGAGTACAAGCGACAGGATGCAGCTAACCAGCGGTCACCTGCACAACGGCCTTTGCTGGCGATTGGTGCTCCGCCCGTCCGGCAGGTGTTGCCAGGACCGCCACCTGCAGCTGAAGATCGACGGGCGATCGATGCGGCAAACCCTCCGGATCGCCGCGATCAAGGCAGAGGTGATGATCGGGTAGCAGCCCTCCGTAACTACAGGCGTGCTCGGGGGCTCTGTTTTAAATGTGGTGAGCGATGGGGCCAAGGGCATCAATGCGGGCCTACAGTTCAATTACATGTGGTCGAAGAACTGCTAGAACTGTTGCAAGCTGATCAGGGCGTTCCAGTAGTGCCTGACCCTGATTCTGATGAAGATGTTCTGATGTGCATCTCCAAGGGAGCCACCACGGGGCAAACTACTCCCCGTACAGTCAGGTTGCTGGGGCAGATAGGTGGACAAGAGATGTTGATCCTCGTGGATTCGGGCAGCTCTCATAGCTTTCTCAGTGATACAGTGGTGGCGCGACTTCAACTACCAATTCAAGCCATGTCCACGGTTGCAGTCAAAATAGCAGACGGGGGAACTCTATCATGTTCAGGTGTGGTGCCAGAGTGCAGATGGAAGACACAAGGACATGAATTTGTCACTGACCTCAGAGTTTTAGCGCTTGGGTGCTATGATATGATAGTTGGCATGGACTGGCTGGAGTCATGTGGGCCTATGTGGATCGATTGGTCCGCAAAGCAACTGATATTCAACCACGGCGGGCAGCAAATTCAGTTGGCAGGGGTGCAAACGCAATTGCGACAAGTCCAACCAATCTCCTCGGCTCAGTTGTGTGCACTGGAAGAGGCTAATGCGGTGGCTCACATCATCTGTTTGCATGCGGTGGGGGATGATGTAGTGGTGGAACACATTCCAGTGGAAGTACAAGCTGTGCTGCAAGAATACAGTGTGGTGTTTGAAAAGCCTACTGATCTACCTCCACACCGCGCTTGGGACCATGCAATTCCAATCATCCCTGGAGCCAAGCCGGTCAACATTCGACCGTATCGGTATACCCCGGAACAAAAGACAGAGATTGAGCTTCAGGTGAAGGAAATGCTTAAAGCTGGACTAATCGTGCCTAGTACCAGTCCGTTCTCCTCGCCTGTTCTGTTAGTGAAAAAGAAAGATATGACATGGCGCCTCTGCGTGGACTATCGTCACCTGAATGCAATTACACTAAAAAGCACCTATCCATTGCCAGTCATTGACGAGCTGCTCGATGAGCTTGCAGGATCGTGTTGGTTCTCAAAGATGGATCTACGAGCGGGCTACCACCAAATCAGGTTGAGAGAAGAAGATGAACCAAAAACAGCCTTTACAACCCATCAAGGGCACTTTCAGTTTCGGGTGTTGCCGTATGGTGTGACCGGAGGGCCAGCAACATTCCAAGGAGGGATGAACACAGTGCTGGGTCCTTTGCTCAGGCACGGTGTGTGTGTTTTCATGGACGACATCCTCACCCACTCAGCAACCTTAGAGGGACACGTGGAACTGCTGCGGCAAGTGTTGAGTATTTTGGCACAACATGGTTTGAAGGTCAAAATGTCCAAATGCTCCTTTGCACAACGCAAGATCGATTTCTTGGGGCACACCATAAGCAAGGAAGGTGTAACCACTGATGAGAGCAAGATTGCAACAGTCCGGGACTGGCCGCGCCCAGGGTCAGTTCGCGAGCTACGAGGCTTCTTGGGGCTTGCGGGATACTACCGTAAGTTCGTCAGAAACTTCGGCGTCATATCCCGTCCTCTGACAGACATGTTGAAGAAGGGCACCCTCTTTATTTGGACACCGCTAGCAGAAACAACATTTGCAGAGTTGAAGCAGGCACTCATCCAGGCCCCCGTGCTCGCATTACCTGATTTCAACAAGAAGTTCGTCGTAGAAACTGACGCAAGTGCCAAGGGCGTCGGTGCAGTCCTGATGCAGGACTTCCACCCGTTAGCTTACTTGAGCAAGGCGTTAGCGCCACGCAACCTTGGTCTATCAGCATATGAAAAAGAGTGTCTTGCCTTGATTTTAGCAGTTGATCACTGGAGGCCGTATTTACAGCATGCCGAGTTTCTGGTGCGCACCGATCAAAAGAGCTTGCTGAATCTGACCGACCAGAGGCTCAACACACCAATCCAGCAGCGGGCTTTCACCAAGTTAGTGGGGCTGCAGTTCCAGATCCAGTACAAGGCAGGCATCACTAACAAAGCAGCAGATGCGCTCTCACGGCGCGAACATGACACTGAAGCAGAAGTGGCAGCGATTTCAATTTGCAAGCCCGCCTGGTTGGAAGCAGTGGCCGTCAGTTATCGCGAAGACAAAGAAATTCAAGACAAGATGGCGCAAATCGCACTAGATCCTGGAAGTGACTCGGATTACTCTCTGAAGGATGGAGTCATGCGTTACAAGGGGCGTATCTGGATTGGCTCGGATAGTATGATACAACAATCGCTGGTCAAGGCGCTCCACGACAGTGCAGTGGGTGGACATTCAGGGTTCTACGCCACGTATCACAGAATCAAAAACCTCTTCTTCTGGAAAGGCATGAAGGCTCAGATTAAGCAATATGTCAAGGAGTGTGTCACTTGTCAGCGTGCGAAAACAGAACGAATCGCTCCAGCGGGGCTGTTACAACCCCTCCCCATTCCAAAGCGGCCATGGGCAGTGATCTCCCTGGATTTTATTGAAGGCCTTCCCAAATCCGGAGGCCATGATGTGATTTTGGTCGTGGTGGATAAGTTCTCCAAATATGCTCACTTCGTTCCATTGACTCATCCATTCACGGCTCTGACGGTGGCTACGGCCTTCATGAAAAACATATTTCGGCTTCACGGGCTGCCTCTAGCTATTATATCTGACCGAGACCGGATCTTCACAAGCACAATTTGGCAAGAGTTGTTCAAACTGTCTCAGACCCAGCTGCGTTTGAGTTCGTCATACCATCCCCAAACTGATGGGCAGACAGAGCGCGTAAACCAGTGCTTAGAAGGATACCTGCGCTGTGCAGTGCACTCGTGTCCTGGTAATTGGATCAAGTGGCTATTCTTAGCCGAGTATTGGTATAACACGACATTTCACTCCTCTCTGGGGCGCACTCCATTTGAAGTAATCTATGGCCATCTGCCAAGGGAGTTCGCTGTTACTCAAGTGGAAGAAAGTTCAGTGCCGGACCTGGCAGCTTGGCTACAGGAACGAGAAGTGATGGCTCAGCACTTACAGCAACAACTGAAACATGCTCAGGATCGCATGAAAGCTCAGGCCGACAAACACCGCACTGACCGTTCATTCGAAGTGGGTGACATGGTTTTCCTCAAGCTCCAGCCACATATACAAACATCCGTAGCCCAACGCCCTTACCAGAAGCTGGCATTCCGCTACTACGGGCCATACCAAGTGCTCGCTCGGATCGGAAAAGTGGCATACAAACTTCAGTTACCAGCTGACAGTAAGATACATTCCGTGGTGCACGTCTCACAACTAAAAAAGGCTGTTGGTCCTAGCACCCAGGTGAGCTGCGATCTTCCTCCTGTTAACTCTATTCTGCAGGCTGAACATCAACCAGAGGCAATTCTGGACACCAAGTTCATCCGCGTCCGGGGAGAGATGCAACCTCGTCTTCTGGTACAATGGGGTGCGCTGCCGGCGTCGCTCGCCACCTGGGAGGAGCCCGCTGAACTGCGTCGTCGCTTTCCAGCAGCATCGGCTTGGGGACAAGCCTCACCTCAAGGGGGGGAGGATGTCACGACTGTCAAGGTGACCTCACCAGCCAACAAGCGGGAAGAGGAACTGGTCAAGGCGCTTGCTGATTCGACAGAAGGGCCGACCCGTTAGCAGGCCGCGGTGTCTTGGGTGCGTGGCCTTGTGGGCCGTATCGAGCCTGCGAGCTCAGGGTTAAGTAAGTGGCTTGGCACCGTCAAGGGCATCAAATTGTATCTCACTGAATAGACAGAGAGAAGCTGCTCTTCTCCTGGTTATCCCCTTCCTTCTCCACCTACCTCAATCTCACCTGCCCCCTTCCTCCTCCTCTCAGATCTGATCGATTAGGTAGATCGGGCCGTTACAACAGCGTCCTCCATGGCCGGCCGCCGCGATGCTTAAGTCAGTTCAAGTTATAGTAGCGATTGTCGCGTATTTCAATTATGGGACATGGCAGATGTATGTCAAAAGGATTTCCTTAAAATGAAATATAACCAAGGACGTCTATACGATAGGTGGATTGCTAATAGGAATTACCTAAGAGCCTTTTTCCCCGAAACCAAGGCGATTAGGGCACGGTGGAGCCGGCGGCGCTCGCAGATCCAATCGGCGAGGCGCACTAGCATCTGGGCAGACGATGGCGAGATCATCTGCTCCGGAAGGCTCGAACAACAACGGCGCTTCATCCCCGCGCTCCGCCAGAGTGCAGATGGAGGAGGCGCTCGGGAAACTTGACATCTCAGAGGAGGAGGCGACTCCGCTCGTGATCAACGATCTAGAGGAAGATACACCACCGAAGTGGCTGCTGGCAGGCAAGGTGCTGTTCAGGAACTTGTTCCACATCCAAACAATTACCAATGCCCTACGTCCAGCTTGGGGTAACCCGAGGGGCTTGGAGTTCCGCCCGCTGGGGGAAAATATGTTTGTTGCTGAATTTGCCTCCCAACGCAATCGTGATCGTGTTTGGGATGGACCCCCATGGCACATAAACAAGCATGCGGTGATCTTGGAGAAATACGAGTCACACATGCAACCGTCAGAGCTGAGATTTGATAGACTGCAGATTTGGGCGAGGGTAGTGAATCTACCATATAACCTAAGGAACGACACTTGGGGTCTGGCTATTGCTCAACAGATTGATAAAGAGGCAACAGCAGTCCAGATTGATCCTGTAGGAGGTTTTCTTCGTGCTAGAGTGACAATCAATGTCAAGAAACCTCTGCGCAGATGGATTGTGATTGATTCGGCGAAGAGGAAGAAGGTGGACTGGTATGATATTGAGTATGAACAGATTCCACACTTTTGTTTCTCATGTGGCCGACTCGGGCATTCTGATCTCCACTGCCCTACTCCGGGCACAAGGGACGAGAATGGCGATTTGCCTTTCAAACTAAGCCTGCGGGCTAGCGAGGGTCGCAAGAAAGCAAGCTCTGCTGACAGTACGACGAAGGAAAAACAGGACACACAAAACAGCACTAGAGAGTCTCGTTCGTCAACCTCCAAGCAGAAGCAACAAGGAGAGGTCACTTCTCCAGTTAAAACATTGCAGAATAAACGGAAAGGAGGACCACAGGTTACACAGGTTTATAAACCAGTGGCACAAAAACCTACCCAAACCATCACTCAGGGACAGGGTGAGGATGTTGATAAGAACATGGAGGGTATGGTCTTTTCAGCGGGCACCAAAGGAGACGATCAACTGGAAGTCAGAGCAGAGAGCGAATCAAAGAAGAAATGGCCTACCCCACCTTCTTCTGAAAACACGGCAGGGACTGCTGGTCAGCCCTGCCCGAGCCAATGAGCACATTAAGCTGGAACTGCCGAGGGCTTGGGAACCCTTGGTCAGTTCGAGAGCTTCGCAAAGTTGTGAAGCAAGAAGGCCCCGCCCTTTTATTCGTAATGGAAACAAAAATAAAGGGTAAAAGAGTGGAAGATCTGAAAACCTCTCTAGGTCTTTCAAGATGTTTTGCCGTCGACAGCGACGGGCTAAGTGGTGGTATTGGTCTATTTTGGTCGAGAGATGTGGAAGTTACTTTGGAAAACTATAGCATTTCTCACATCGATGTGACTGTCAAGCAGGATGATAAATCTTGGCGGTTCACAGGGTTTTATGGGGCGCCACGAGTGGAAAATAGATGTCACAGTTGGCGCTTCCTTCGCACGTTGTTCACTCTTCCGCATCATGCATGGATTTGCATGGGAGATTTCAATGAGACACTATATGCAGAAGAACACTTTGGAGTTAATGCGAGACCGGAGAGCCAGATGAAGGCATTTCGGGAAGTAACAGAGGAGTGCTCACTCCAGGACTTGGGGTGGAGAGGCGTACCATTCACATGGGATAACAGGCAAGATGGAGCTGCAAATGTTAAAGCAAGACTCGATCGGGCCTTTGCGAACGTAGCCTTCTTGCATCTCTTTGAGTTCACGTCAGTAAAACACATCAGTAGTGCGGAATCGGATCACTGTTACGTACTAGCTGAATTCCGTTCACATGCAGCAAACAGTTGGTCTGGAGCAGCAAAAAAGTTTCGATATGAGAATGTCTGGCAATCGCATGCGCAATACGACGAGCTTGTTCGTGAGATATGGCAGGCGGGATCAGGTCAAGGCGGCCTGCAAGGCGTAATTGACGCCCTGGCAGTTGTCCAACAGAAGTTGGGATCATGGGGAGCGCGGGAGTTTGGCAACATGACGAAAAAAGTACGCAAACTTCAGCAACGCCTTGATCGTCTACGGTGTTCCTCGATCGGCCGTGGGCCGTCGGAGGAGGAAAAACGAGTAGCAACGCAACTCCGTGAAGCACTCCGACATGAAGAGGTGTGGCTTAAACAGCGTTCGCGTGTGCTGTGACTGAAAGAAGGCGACCGAAACACGGGCTATTTCCAAGCTCAGGCCGCTCTTCGGAAGAGGATTAACAGAATCACTTCATTGGAGAAGGGCGATGGTCACATATGTACTGAACCTGATGAAGTGAAGGAAGAAATATCAAGTTTCTTTGCAGCGTTGTACCAAACACAAGGGTATCGGGCTATGGATGACCTCCTAGATTGTGTACAACCCCGAGTCTCTGAAGGTATGAACGACTTGCTAGACAAAGAATATACAGCCGAGGAAGTCAAAAAGGCACTCTTTGATATGGCCCCTTCAAAGGCCCCGGGAGTCGATGGCTTCACGGCTGGTTTTTACCAGCGACATTGGGATGTGCTTGGCGATGACATCTCTCATGCCGTCTTGGAGTTTTTGAATGGTGGTGAGCTACCGATGGGACTGAATGATACTGCTATCACCTTGATCCCTAAGGTAAGGAATCCACAGAAAATATCCCAGTTCCGTCCTATTGCTCTCTGCTCGGTCTTATATAAAATTGCACTTAAGGCGATCGCAAACCGCCTGAGACTCATCCTAGATGAGATAATAGGCGAGGAACAGAGCGCTTTTGTCCCTGGACGCTTGATCACTGACAACGTCCTCATAGCGTATGAGAGTATACACACTATCAGGAGAAGGAAGAAAGGGAAAAATTCTTGCTGTGCCGTCAAACTCAAAAATTCTTGCTGTGCCGTCAAACTCGATATGCTGAAGGCTTATGATAGAGTAGAGTGGCACTATCTTGAAGCTATGCTCTACAAGCTAGGCTTCAATGATCAATTTATCAGATTGGTGATGAAATGTGTAACTTTGGTCAGATTCACAATCAAAGTCAATGGAGAGCTTCTTCCCTTTTTTGATCCCTCCAGAGGCTTACGTCAAGGCTGCCCGCTATCACCTTATTTGTTTCTCATTTGTGCACAGGGCGTCACCTCTTTACTGAATTATTATGGAGGTGCGCAAATTGACAGAGGAATACGAGTTAGTATTCACTCACCATGGGTTAACCACTTGTTATTTGCAGACGATAGCTTGATATTTCTAAGTGCCAAAACCCAGAGTGCAACTAGACTCAATGACATTCTATGGATTTATGCTGACTGCTCGGGTCAAGCTGTCAACGGTGAGAAAAGCTCTATCTTTTTCAGTGGCAATACAGCAGCACCTCTTCGAGAGGAACTTAAAGAGAATTTGGGAATTACAGTCGAAGCGTTCTCTCAAAGTTATCTAGGGCTCCCCACTGCTGTCGGCCGCATCACTAGTGGTTCCTTTGAACACATCCTCGAGAGAAGCCGCTGCAAATTTCGGGGATGGTCAGAGAGAAATATGGCTTGCGCAGCTCGAGAGACTTTGATCAAGTTGGTCGCTCAACCAATACCAACCTTCAGTATGAGCTGTTTCTTGCTAACAAAGAAGGTGTGCAAGGACTTGACATCCTGCATGGCCAAGTATTGGTGGGGCAGCTCAATAGACAAACGATCCTTGCATTGGGTGTCTTGGAAGAACCTTGCAACACCAAAAATTAAGGGCGGGATGGGTTTCAAAGATTTGCATCTTTTTAATCTAGCTATGCTTGGAAAGCAAGGCTGGAGACTTATTACTCACCCGGAAACCCTTTGTTCCAGAGTTCTCAAAGGAAAGTACTTCCCGTTGACAGACTTTCGGCATGCTACTGTACCAACTAGATCATCCAGCACATGGAAGGCCATTGTGGCGGGCAGGAAGGCTCCTGATGTGGGCCTTATAAAACGAGTTAGAGATGGCACATCGATTGCGACATGGACGGACTGTTGGATTCCGAACACTGCCACTATGAAACCAATGGGACGCACCGGTGCTGCTCAACTCAGCAGAGTTTCAGATTTGATTGACAACTACACAGGGCACTGGAAGATCGATGTTGTGCGACAAAATTTCCTTCATCCCGACGCAGAGGCTATACTTAACATCCCTTTAAACCCCACGGGAGGGGAGGACACGCTAGCTTGGGCTCTTGAAAGATTAGGCATCTACTCTGTAAAAGTCGCGTATCGTTCTCTTGTGACTCGTAACGAGCTTGGTGCTCTAGAGGAAGGGACGACCACAGAATCATCATTGTCAAACAAACAGATGTGGACTGCCTTATGGAAGCTTCATGTGGTACCAAAGGTCAGAGTGTTTTGGTGGAGAGTGTTGCGTGGTATCCTCCCGGACTCGGTCACCTTGCAATACCGACATATTAAACCTCTTGGCATTTGCGATGTATGCAAAGCTATGAATGAGGATCTCAAGCATGCGCTAATTGACTGCACGCATGCGAAGAAATTCTGGCTTGCGGCCAAGGATCGGTTCAAATTCACATTACCGAGACTGCATCTAGACACATGGGCTAGAACATCTTGCTTGACAACATGTTCAATGATGACACGAGGTGCAAGATTATCACCATCATGCACTCCGTCTGGACCTCAAGAAATAACTGGACACATGACAGGGACGGATATGACCTAGTTCAGGCGATAAAATGGGTGCATGAGACCTTGACACTATTGGACTTGCCAATAGGACGCTCGAAACATCTTGCTGATTAGTGCTGGAGGCCACCAGATCCGGGGTGGATTACAATAAACACTGATGGAGCAACTAATGGGGATGCTATGAAGGGGGGTGCTGGCGGTGTCGTTCGTTCCCACCTAGCATTCCTTGCTGCATGGAGTAAGACTTTGCCTGGAATCTCAGATCCTTTCATTGCCGAGTTGATGGCATTCCGGGAGGGGGTGATCTTTGCACGCCTCAGGGGATACTCTCATGTGATCATACAGGTCGACTGCCTTGAGCTCGTTAACCTATGGAACTCGCGAGGCAATAACCGGTCTATTGCCGCGCCTATCTTAGCAGAATTAGGGGAGATAGTTCTTGATTTTGTTTCCTTTTCGGTTTCCCATGTAGGCAGGACTCTCAATCATCCGGCTCATCTCTGTGCCCGCCGAGCTACTGCTCAAGAGGGGACAGAAAGCTGGCTTGATGAGAGCCCGGATTTTCTTATCAGCAGCCTTCGGGCAGATTGTAACCGAATTCTAGTTCATTAATAAAGCTCCATGATTCGTTGCAAAAAAAAGGACGTCTATACGATACAATAATGGAGTTTTTTTTTTGGCACAACCCTTGCTGTGGCCGACCCTAGGGAGGAGGGGGTCGACGGAGGTTTCGCTGATGGCGCAGCCCCCGCCAGCTGCGCCATATAAATCAAATAAATAATAATAATTCGAACTCCAAATGTTACACTTGATTTTGTTTCTTTTTCAGAGACCAAGGACTGCTATCCCATATGGCATGAAAATTGTTAAGCACTCTTGCCACAGTAATATGAACATCTACAGAAAAAACAGAATTTTTAAAATTTATTTGATTTCACTGTTCATTAAGGAGTATATGCTCCCCAGAGCCAAAAATCCGCGTTCATCTGTTCCTCACATCATTGTGGTTTCTTGTGTGATGAAATAAACACAATACTTACAACCCCTATGTTGCTTTGGGATGCGGCGTTGTGAGTAAATAGAATACAAAGTACACAAGGCAAGTGATATGAAGATGATATACGTACTCTATGAGACTAATATGATAATATTGATATACTATCAAATATGAAGTTGATATTTTTACAATTTGGAGCCCATCACAATCCACTCCACACATATGCCAAGTTCTGTGTGTGATCGTATATTCGCCCGCACAGCACGGATCACACGGGTCTATCTTCATCTTACACGCGGAGCAACATATAAGGTGCTCTGGTTCAGAGGCAGGCAGAGGCCACTGCTTATTTACCTAAAGTGCGACAATACTTGGAGATGCTTTCGATGGAGCGAGTGGATCACCCCCTTCATAGAATATCCCCTTTACTCGAGTTCTTCGTCATGAAAGATCTGCTGAAGCTCATAAACCTCGCGGTGAATTCTGCCAGGATCTGTAGAAGCTCATGAACCTCACGATGAATTCTGCCAGGATTTTGTAAGGGTTAGACTACAGTTCACAAGTGAACCGAACCAAAAAAGCAATTAGCATATACCTTCAATCTTTATGAAGTATTGGATGGCTTCCCCTTGGTCACGGCCTTCCACGGCAAAACGTTCTATACTGATGTCCAAGGTTGTGTCCCGAGACCTGTATTCTTTGACTTGCTCTTTCTGAAACTTGCGGCCTGCGCACTGCCCACAAGCAAGCAGGCAAAGAACACATACATCAATGTAATCTAGTTGAGAAATGGAAACGAAATGTCACTCTCAAGTGTGAGTGAAGATGCTTGTAGTCATGCTCACATGGTTGAACTCCGATGCCAGTTCATCGACACTGTTCTGAAAATCTTTATCCCTGTCCCTTTTCAGCTCAGTAACCAGGTGCTGCATCTCAAAAGGAAAAGGAAAAGGAAAAAAAGGAACAGTAATGAGCAATGACAAATACGAGCATTGGCTGGGCTCCTCAAATCACATAAAACATGTGAGCATAAGGTAGAGCAGAGCTTACGCGGAAAATGAAATAAGGTGACACGTTATGCTCAATCATTTTTCTGATCTTCCCTCGAATGAGATACAGCCTGTGTATAAATCAAATCTGCAAATTTTATTTTTGTAGTGAAGTTGAAGAAAGAAGCTCCCGCGTACTGGACTGCAAAACAACACGGTGGAAGGGTAGCATACTGCTTTGGACTTGGCTCCTCCATGATTTTCTTGGCCACATTATATATTTCTTCCTCCCATCCCGTCAGAATAGGTCGATCTTCTACGAACGGATATCTGTATTTGTTAAGGGAGCTGTTTATCAGTATGGAAAACCAAAATTACAGTAATTCTTCGACACAAGCAAAATAGGATCCATAGTTAAAAGTATGAACAGGCACTAGTAATCCTCTAAAGACCTTGCAAACACTTATAAAACAAAGGAGAATGAAATCACGGTGCGAAACCATTTCTTTAGTAGTGCAGCATCCTTTTTAGTCATAACAATGGCAGCAGCATTTGCACAGTAAACTGACCAGTGCTATGCTGGCCTGCTGACAATATTATTATGGCGATATACCATCAGAATATGAAAAGGAGAAAGGATCCGTGTGCTTACTTTGCTCTCCATGTAGCTTCAAAAGAACGTATTGCCTGTCGGAGATTGTTGCCTGCTCTCACTGCAATTCTGCTGGCAATTCCGCGAGGCAAATCTACGCCTTCTTTCATAGCAATGAACTCCAGAACCTTGATCATCTAGAGAAGATAATCTTTCATCAAATTGTCCAGCACCGTAATGAGAAGATGATCATCCATAAAGTAAATAAACAGACCGAAGTCGAATGTACCTCATCAAATGAAGGTGGCTGAAGCATGACGACCTTGCATAGATGTTTGACAGCCTCGAGGTTTGAGGAATCGGAGCAGCAGAAGATGATTTTGTTGCAACCTGCATACCTTCCCAAAAAACAACCGATGTAATGTTGAACATCGGAGGAAAGCCTATCAGCGTCGTGGACCACAATCACTGCACATATGAACCGCTAACACTTAGAACTCCTGTCTTGATTAGCAAAAGTGCCAGCAACCAAGAAGCGAAACTGTAAGAGCATGTACCTTTGCAGTTAGTATGATCGCAGATCGAGTGTGGTGGCCGGATTGATTCATTCACCAAAGTAGTTATGACATGATTCTCATAGCCATGCAGATCGGCCAAGTTAACCTCCACATGATGACCTGAAATCTTGAGTTTCACATCAATGTGTCTGGCAATTTCTCCCTACATCAAATTCACCAGAAATACGGTAGTACATTTTTTAACTTCCTTACGACGAGTTAATCAATCAGATAAAACGCTATTCCAAGTTGCAATGCATACCTTGAGTTGGATTCTCTTTGAGTGTTCCTGTACCTGCAGTTTAATAACAGAAGAGAAATGGTAAATGCATAAAGCATATTCTGAATTTGAAGAGTATTTAACCAAAAACTACCACAATTCACGGAACCGTGACGAAAAACTACCACTTTACGATTTTGTGCGAAAAACTACCGCTTTTTTCCTAAACTGTGGCAAAAAACTACCAAGTCTGAAAAGAGCCCGATTAGGCTCTTTTAAGCGCGTTTCTGACAGAGTTGGCCCACACATAAGCAGGCTAAAAAAGCAATCGGGTCCCTGTTTTCTTTTTCAAAAAGCAATCCAGTCCTTGTGAGGCCGCCGGCCAGGGGCGCGACCAGGGGCGCGGCGGGGCCAGGCGCGCGGCCACGGGCGCGGCCAGGGGCGCTCGGCCACGGGCGCGGCCAGGCGCGCGGCCACGGGCACGGCCAGGGGCGGCGGCCACGGGCGCGGCCAGGGGCGCGGCGGGGCGGCGCGCGGCCACGGGCGGGCGGCCATGGGCCCGGCCACGGGCGCGGCCAGGGGCGCGGCGGGGCGGCGCGCGGCCACGGGCGGGCGGCCATGGGCGCGGCCAGGCACCCCAGGGGGCTCGGCTAGGGGCGCGGCGACGGGCGCGCGGCCAGGGCGGCAAGGCCAGGCACGCAGCCCATGGGCACGGCCAGGGGCGTGGCGGAAGGACTGGATTGCTTTTTTTTTTAAAGGGACCCGATTGCTTTTTTAACCCACTTATGTGTGGGCCAACTCTGTCAGAAACGCGTTTAAAAGAGCCAAATCGGGCTCTTTTCAGACTTGGTAGTTTTTTGCCACAGTTTAGGAAAAAAGCGGTAGTTTTTCGCACAAAATCGTAAAGTGGTAGTTTTTCGTCACGGTTCCGTGAATTGTGGTAGTTTTTGGTTAAATACTCGAATTTGAAACACCGAGGTTTGGTTAGGATATATTCGTACCTGCAGATTATCAGGACCAAAAGCTTCCCTTAGAAGGGCCAGCACCATGCTTCTCTTCCCGACCGCCTGTCCGCCTTCGAATATGAAATGGTTGCAGCCGTGTTCGATCACCTGGATGCAGGAGCAGTGACAAGATCTAATCCCAATTTAGCTCTGTAGATTCATGACTCAAAGGCCTCCTCGCGGAGACATTCGCCGCGCCCGCGTGGCCCTGGCGTGCCGGCACCTGCGCCGCCGGGGGCGTCGACGCGGACGACGGTCGGGTCTGCGTCTGCGGGGGCGGGGTGGCGGCGCGGGCGCGGGCGCTGAGAGCGGCCCTGCTCTTGGGGAGGCAGGCGGCGCCCCAGCGGTGGAGCATGAGCTTGACGAGCCCGGCGGGCACGGCCTCGCGGCGGCGGTCGTCGGCGAATGCCGCGGAGAGGGTGCGGGCGGTGGGGGAGGCGGTGGGGGAGGCGGTCGGGGTCTCGGTGGCCATGGCGCGCTGCGCTGTGGGGCGGCATTGGCGCGGGGTGGTGGGAGGTGATGGGAATGGGGGAGGCAGCCGGCCGGCGCGACCTCACCGAGGAGGAGGAGAAGGAAAGGCAGCCGGATTATGCCGCGCCGGAGGAATCATTCCGTTTGGCTAAGCTAATAAATATTCCGGCGTCGCCTGTGTAAGTATCACGGTCGCCGTCGGGGCGGGAGATTGGCCGGCCGGCCGCCGTGGGTTGCCTAAACGGCGAGTCTTTTCTTGATTTGTTTTTAGCCAAGAGCATCTCCATGAGCTCCCCCTCATACATACGCACATACACACAACCTTATGAACATACGCACAGACACCTACACTATGAGCACCTCCGGAAAACTGAGTCAGCACATCATCTTGAGATTGACAAAGTCGCCACAAACATCTTCATAGTCGACGGGAGAGTCTCCTACATATAGACGAAGTTGAGCCAACAAAACAAAACACACCCCAGTTTTTTTTTAACATAAAACACACCCAAGTTTCTTTAACCTATATTCGCTGCTCTGGCGAAAGCAAACCGCTTCGTAGAGGCAACAGTTTCTGCCGCCCTTGGACGCTAGGAGCAGTGATCTCTATTCCTCTATGGCTGATGCTCCCGCGGTTGGTGGAGGGGATGAGGCTCCCGTTTCTCTTCCTATTGTTCCATAGGTTTAGTGCTTCGTCTTCGTCTAGTAGCACCAATTTGATCACGTTGATGATGCGTCGAATAAGGCGGCATCGGTCTCTTCCTCATCACGACGACGTTCTTCCCGACGACGCTGTTCAGCCAATGCCCTCGTCTGCTTGCCGTTCGTTTGGAGCGGTAGGCCTTATGCTTCCTGTGTCTGGCGGTTGTCACATTTCATGGCGGCGCCGACAAGTGGGACAGCTTGGTGCCAATACAAGGTTGGTCGCCCGACGGGGGCGGATTTGGCGTTTTCCCCCGGCAACAGCAACATGATGCGTCATATCTTAATCCATGTCTGCGCTGACACGCCACGTCGTCAAGTGCCTATTCTGCAGGTCCGGTCTTCGACTCACGGCGCCTACAAGGCTATGGTGTTGGCCTAGATTTTCGCTTGTTGGTGCTTTGTCTCTTCCCTTGTCAAAGGCCGCGGAGAGGGTGCGGGCGGTGAGGGAGGCGGTCGGGTTCTCAGTCGCCATGGTGCGAGGGATGGGGACGGGGCACTGTGGGAGGCATTGGCGCGGGGTCATGGGAGGTGATGGGAATGGGGAGGCATCCGACTCAATCTGGCCGGGGAAGAGAGGGAAAGCTGGTCGGATTATGCCGAGCCGGTGGAATCCTTTTGTTTGGTTAAGCAAATAAAAATTCTGGCGTCACGTGTGTAAGTATCACGGTCGCTGTCGGGACGGGAGATTGGCCCGCCGGTCGTGGATTGCCTAACCGGCAAGTCCTTTTATTCTCTTTTTTTAGAACGAGACTTGCCTGCTCCTCGCGTGTGTGCCCATTCGTGCTCCCGCATATGTGGCATGATTTAATTGGAACAAAATAAGGCCCGGCCTCACCCCCTTAAAATCAGGGGGAAGATGATTAGATTAGAAAGAAAAAAAGAAAAAAGACAACCGTAGGATGAAGTGGGAGCACGGATGGGAGCATGAGAAGGGAGCACGCAAGCCGGATCCCTTTTTTTAGCCTACCGGCAACATGAACCAGATAATCACAATTTAGCAATTGCATCGATTAATAAGTGAAAATTAGTATTTAATATCATAGTTGAATGTCCATGCATTCATTGCGACGAAATATATATTACCATGATGGCCAAAGGCGTATGAAGTACGAAAATGGAGCACAACTAGATACTTCCCCAATAACTGCAAAACAAAATTGAGCTCGCAACTTAGGGCCTGTTCGGCAATCCTCTACTCCAGAAAAACCAGTAGCTTCGCTCCGATCCGCGCATGAAGCATTCTCCCTATCGAACGCCCTGTGGAAGGACCGTTCGGCTGGCTCTCCGGCAGAGCGTTGGTTCTCGTCTCTGTTTTATTTTTGGGACTTCCTTTTTGGCGACAGAGAGAGGAGAGGAGAGAAAATAGACTCATACCATTTTGTTAGGTGGCACTTGGCGGTGGCACTTTCTGTAATTTCGATCAGCTCCTGATTCTGCTGAAACGAGGAGCGAGGGTTATGCTACTCTGCAAAATCGCGTTGTGCGCCGCTCCGCTCCCAGTATAAGATTCTGAGAGCTGATGCGTTCGGCATCGCTCCACCCACTCCCGTCGTGGAGTGCGGAGCTGGAGTGTTGCCGAACAGGCTCTTAGATGTTAAAGAAACAGACAACATGATTTTGAACTTCATTCATGAACAGATGCATGGTTTAACTTTTCATTCTAAGTATGATAAGTATAATGTTAAAATTTATTACCTTGTGAGATCAGTGTATATTCAGGGACATATGACAACTCCCGGTGATATGACATTGAGACGCCCTAAATGACATACAATTATGCAATGTTGGCATTGTTCAACCAGTTCTAGATCAGTCTGTTTGGTTACATGATACTTACACACGACACCGTAATATTTATTAGCTTAACCAAATATTTAAGTTCTAGACCAGTCTGTTCTATTCTTTTTTTAACTTACTAGCAAAAGGGTCGTGCATTGCACCGCGAGGAAAAAAAAATCATAATCTCCAAAGGCCATGACAACATTTTGCTGCATCACCGATAACATTTTGCTGAACAATTTGTTTAATTTCATTAATACTTTTTAATACGTGAACTTTTTTAAAAACTCATGAAAATATTTTGATTTCCCAAACATTTGTTTATAAAATTGTAAACATTTTAAAAAAATTACGGATATTTTTAATCCACAAACATTTTATGATTTATTGAACATTTTATTTTAAAAATCACTTTATAAATTTCTGGATCTTTTTTGAAGTGCCAAATTATTTAAAGGAGAAAAAACGAAAACATAAAAGAAAAAGAAAAATAGAAAAATGAAATTTAAAAAACAGGCCATCCACACATGGGCTGGCTCAAATGGGCGCCCTGCTTCTTCTCCCAGCGCGCACAATGTAGTATAGGAGGTCCCTACTCTGTGGGCCGACCCAGGCGGGGGATTTTCCTGTGTGAAACGTCTTCTCACTTATAGGTAGCATCGGTGGATAATATTTTACAACTTTGGGGCCATTTTATGTGACGTACTGCCAGAATCACTAATGACTTTATTATTAGGTAGGTATGGATAAGGGCTTCTTTAGGGAAGTTATTTTTCTCGATAGTTGACAATTTTAATCCAACTTTTTTTATACAGAGAAACATAGTGCATATGTTCGCATATTTTTTTTACTTAAAGAAAACATAAGTTTGTGTCACTGCTCCTTGTTCGCCCAACCTTAGAGCATCTCCTAGAAACAACAGCATACAAAAGGCGCAAATGTGAGATTTTTTTTGTGGGGCCAAAAAACGGCTCCAACAACTGACCAATACGTGCATGGCCACCAACTATTTTTTGCTAATGACCAAAAAAAATGCTAGGAGTAGTAAATTTGGGCCACTCCTAGTAGCCGACCAAAAACTAGAAATGCAGCCATGGGAACCCCAACTGTCTGATCTTAAGGTCCCCATCGCCGATCCCTCCCACCCATCTCCACGACGGTCGATTCAAGCCGCTAGAAGCCATCGCCGCCACTCCGACGGCCGGCAGCGGCCCCCATCTCCGCTTACTGATACGTCCATTTTGCATCATGCTTTTATATCGATATTTATTGCATTATGGGTTGTTATTACACGTTATGTCACAATACTTATGGCTATTCTCTCTTATTTTACAAGGTTTATCATGAAGAGGGAGAGTGGCGGCAGCTGGGATTCTGGCTGGAAAAAGAGCAAATATTGAAAACCTATTCTGCACAGCTCCAAAAGTCCTGAAACTCCACGAAAGTCATTTTTGGAATTAATAAGAATTATTGAGCAAAGAAAGTACCATAGGGGGCCCACACCCTGGCCACGAGGGTGGGGGGCGCCCGCCCCCCCCCTACTGGGCGCGCCCCCTGTCTCGCGGGCCCCCTGGTGGCCCTCTGGTGCCCATCTTCTGCTATATGAAGGCTTTTACCCTGGAAAAAATCATAAGCAAGCTTACGGGACGAAACTCCGCCGCCACGAGGCGGAACCTTGGCAGAACCAATCTAGGGCTCCGGCGGAGCTGTTCTGCCGGGGAAACTAAATCATCATCATCGTCATCACCAACGATCCTCTCATTGGTAGGGGGTCAATCTCCATCAATATCTTCACCAGCACCATCTCCTTTCAAACCCTAGTTCATCTCTTGTATCCAATCTTGTATCAAAACCACAAATTGGTACCTGTGGGTTGCTAGTAGTGTTGATTACTCCTTGTAGTTGATGCTAATTGGTTTATTTGGTGGAAGATCATATGTTTAGATCCTTAATGCATATTAATACTCCTCTGATCATGAACATGACTATGCTTTATGAGTAGTTACGTTTGTTCCTGAGGACATGGGTGAAGTCTTGCTATTAGTAGTCATGTGAATTTGGTATTCATTCGATATTTTGATGAGATGTATGTTGTCTCTCCTCTAGTGGTGTTATGTGAACGTCGACTATATGACACTTCACTATTATTTGGGCCTAGAGGAAGGCATTGGGAAGTAATAAGTAGATGATGGGTACTAGAGTGACAGAAGCTTAAACCCTAGTTTATGCGTTGCTTCGTAAGGGGCTGATTTGGATCCACTAGTTTCATGCTATGGTTAGGTTTACCTTAATACTTCTTTTGTAGTTGCGGATGCTTGCAATAGGGGTTAATCATAAGTGGGATGCTTGTCCAAGAAAGGGCAGTACCCAAGCACCGGTCCACCCACATATCAAATTATCAAAATAACGAACGCGAATCATATGAGCGTGATGAAGACTAGCTTGATGATAATTCCCATGTGTCCTCGGGAGCACTTTTCTCATTATAAGAAATTGTCCAGACTTGTCCTTTGCTACAAAAAGGATTGGGCCACCTTGCTGCACCTTATTTACTTTCATTGCTTGTTACCTGTTACAAATTATCTTATCACAAAACTATCTGTTACCTACATTTCAGTGATTGCAGAGAATACCTTACTGAAAACCGCTTGTCATTTCCTTCTGCTCCTCGTTCGGTTCGACACTCTTACCTATCGAAAGGACTACGATAGATCCCCTATACTTGTGGGTCATCACTTACCATTCCCACTAGTCAAGACATCCGTTCTGACCTGCATGATCACCACAGAAGCTGGGGACGCAACCACCAGTTCCCAGTGATTACAAGCATTTCATTGCCATCCACCAGGCATAATGCTCACCACTGAACTGCAGTTGCCCTTCGTGGTGAATTAATTACCGGCCGGGCAACCCCCACTCGATCAGCGACCACCACCGAGCCACGGCTCAATTCAGAGCTCTCGATGCTCAACAACACGGCGCTGCTGAAGTTGGCTGCACCCGGGCTTCCCCTCAGGCCCCTAGTCCTTCATGATGCCTTTCCTAGGCGGCGTAGCGATTGTCTCAGCCTCGACGTGTCACGCCAACGGGAATTGAGCTTGGTGCCCATAAGATGATTAAAGAATTTCCCTTCTATGTTTCGTGTTTGATGCACTTTATGTTATGTTTGATGAAGAATTGTATTGAATTTGGGGCTGTTGATTGATGAACTATGTAATAATCAATTACTATTTGCATTTTATTTTTTGAATTAACTTACATGAGTTTGATATTATTTACAACATTGCATATGCAGAAATATGTGTGATATGATAGAAGAAGGCCAAATGTTTGGTCATCAGTTTTTTATCTGCCGAAAAAGTAGAATTTATTTTGGAGAACAAGAACCTTCTCTCTCCATCTCTAAAATCTGTTTTGGTCACCAAATTTTTCATCAGATGTGGGAAATACTCTTATGTACTCTCTCCTTATGCCCTAATGGAGCACATACACAAAAAATGTTCTCTTTCTTTTGATTTTTTTTCCTCCCATGTCTGCTTTTGTCACCGGTATTTCCTGAAAAACAGCATGAACTGCCCCACTTCTTATTTACTTATCAAATAATTATTATTTTATTTGTTAAACCTTACCAATCAAGTGTTTACTAAATATTTATTTTATTTCTTTTACACAATCAAATTGATATGGACATGTAAATCACAGGCTAACCTATTAAAATATTTATGACTCCATTACATGCAATTATTTAGTATATATAAAAATATGTGCATAAGATAAAGAAAAGAAGTTGAACTAGTAGCCTATGACATGCACAATTCGAGGCGAGGATGCTCTCCAGAAAGTAAACCAAATTTTGCCAATAAGAACTAATGCTCAAGTAAACAACTATTCCCTCCGTTCCAAAATAGATGACACAACTTTGTTCTAACTTTAGTACAAAGTTAGTACAAAGTTGGGTCATCTATTTTGAAACGGAGGGGGTATTTTTTTAGAACTCTCAGCACCTTTGCACTGTGCGTAATCTAAGGCTGTGTTAAGCAACTCAGTGCCGCTGAGCAAATCTGGCTTCCTGATTCGCGCTACTCCACTGTACGGCTACCTTGTTGGTGGCGAGAGGAGGGGCACCTTCCCTAGTTCCCCCTTTCATTACTCTTAGTTCTAATTGGTCATTGTTTGCTTTAGTTTTGGTTCCCGACTGATATCAATGAAGTGGTGACGATGATGAAGCGGGCGATTGCGACTAAAATTTGAAGTCTTATGCTTCTGTCCTCTTCTCCGTTCCGTCATCATCAACTGTCTCTCTGATGGGTCGGCGCATATGGTGGTGACTGCGTCCTTTATGATGCCTTCTTTCTCTCTCCTCTATTCCCTCCCGCAGTCATAGCGGGAGTGACGTAGATGCTAGTGAGGACGCAGACGCTGTTGACTGGAGTTGTTGCCATCTGCTGGTTGTTCGTGTCCTTGGGAGGCTACACCATGCATACCTGGCCCAAATTCTAGATCACACGCCTGGATAGATGTCGATGAAGTCCCGTGCTGCTGGGATGTTAGATCGAAGCCAGCTGGAGTTGCACCCGTGTACAAGATGCCGATCCGAAAGCTGATCTTTTTTCTGCTGTAATTTCTCCACCGGTGAGCAGGGTCGATCTGATTTATTTGGTGGCTAATACGATCTATCTAGCGGATGGATCTGAAGAAGTCGAAAATTAAAAACCTACGGAATTTGATCTAAGCTACGAAGATATGATCTTTGATCGATCGGGTGCCACGCCTCCGGGGAACGGAGATTAATCTCCTCGGGGGCGGGGCGCTGCAGAAGTGGTGGAAGGTCTTAGGATCGGTGTCGTGAGACAAACTGATGTAATACCATGTGAAAATTATAGGATGGCTAGAATTGTTATTGTTTGATCTAACCCTTATATGGGGTATATATAGAATACATTAGGGGATAGAGCTTGGAGTACAAGACAAGTTATACATGCTTTAAACCTATTCGATCTCTACTTCTTATCTCTATCTTTAAACCCAAATTACATTCTAGTAATGGTGAATTGGAAAAAAAATGTCTTTTTTGACATCTCCTTATATGTACGACATCCTCGTTTTCTCAAAAGTCTTCGTAGACCTCTTTCCGATGAAAAATCTTTTTTGTGTAATTCCAAATGTGAAGCAAGTCTCCGGTGCCAGCGCTTTTGTAGTGACCCCGGAGGGGTCCCGGGTTGCTTTGGCGCCCCCGGATGTGTACCTGACGCCAGGGAATAACGTAGTTCTAAAGTAGTGACTCGTGTCTTGGAGGTCGTCCATCCAAATCTCCCTCTTTGCCATTGCCCGCGTCTACTCCTATAACCGAATCGATGGCCTATAGCGCCATGCCATAATGAAATTCTTGATCATTTCGGGAGCAGAGCTGAAAAAGATGGACAGTAACGACCGCGTAATATCAATTTATCGGCCTCGTCATCGAAAGCGGCTTCCAATATCTTGCACCGACGAATGGCATGTAAGGGTAGATGATGTCAGCTATGTTGGCTCTTTTAAGTCCTGATCGTTGTGTCAACTTAGGGTAAGTAGTTGGCTAGCTTTTGGTGCCGTAGCATCAACCTCTTTTTTTTTGTTTGTTTTGCAGGAATGTCAGGCTTCTCGAACCCTCCGTATTGATGGTGAAGAATTGCAAGGTTGCGATGCTTGGGGTGTACCCAGTCGATGTTCTTTAACGGTTACTAGATCGATCTCCGTGAACATCCGGAAGGAAGAAGACTACTTGGGGTGGTACCCAGTCGTTGTGTGTCAAGTTACCTTTTTTTTTTCATTATTTTCCTCGATGAATATCAAGTATGATATGCCCTTTTCAACGTTTTTCTAGGATCCTGATAAGTATCACACACATGACACGAAGTAACTTGGACCAAACGCCCCCATCACCATAGAACGCGTCACGCCACCGCATGATTGCACAAATGACGAAATTGAGGATATCAACGGGAATTTTTTGGGTTTTCAGTTTTAAAATGTTTTATCTCTTAAATTTAAAATCCAATTAAAAAACACCAGTAAATCTATCGCGGCGAGATCTTCGAAATTAGATTCCATATTGATATGTCTCGACGACTTTTTTTTAAATTAAAAGTTGCCATGTCTATGAACATAAACTGCCATGGCATTTATGCTGAAGTTGCGATGATATGTTTCAACTACTTTTCCCTTCTACGTTTAAAGTAAATTTTGACATGTTATATAAAGGGAATTAAGAAACTAAACTTGCCATAGTGGATTACTAAAATTTGCCATGATCCATGAAATAATGTTAACATGGTTCGTAATTAAAAACAAATCTGTCGTCAATTACTTTAGAAATGCATGGTTAGTGACTCAAATCTGGCATGGGCCATAAACTAAAATTGCCAGATTCTATAAATTAATTTTCCATGATATAAAAATTGCCATGATTCATGAAATAAATTTGGCATGATTAATTAATAAAAATTGCCATGGTCAATGAATAAAATTTGGCATGAAAATTAGTTGAAATACAATGATAGGTTAAATTCTAGAAAAAAAAGTCGTCAACCCTGTGGCAATTTCAGTGTAAAAACCATCACAAGTTTTTGACAAAAAAAGTCGTCAAAACATATCAATAAGGGATCTAGTTATGATAATCCCATCGAGACCGATTTAATGGTAAAAATGATTTTTAATTAGATTTTTTTATTTAAGAAATAAAATATTTTAAAGTTTGAAAACCCAAAAAGTTTCCGCTGACGTCGTATGATTGGTTGCGTTTGACCCAAATTGCTTCGTACAACCGTTATATATATATATAACGCATCTAATCTCAGCCCACAACTCTACGTACGTGCGCACGGAAGAGAATCGGAGGAAGCTGCGACGTCCGCGATCGATGGGCGACATCGGGAGCCGGCGGTCGGACTACTTTATACTAGCGGCGCTCGCGCTCGTGCCGATCGCCGCAATGGCTCTGCTCGTGTGCCTCGCCCTACTAGGCGATAGAGGGCCGCTCTACTCCGCCGCCATCGACGCCGCCACCGGCCTCGACGCCGCCGACCTCGGCCGCCACGATCTGAGCCCGCTCTTCAACCTCACCCTCCGCGTCGCCTCGCGGAGCCTCTTCAGCGGCGACTGCACCGCGCCCGGCGCCGTCGTGGAGGTGAGCTACGCCGGCGTCCCGCTCGCCGCGGGGCCCGTCCCGCGGTTCTGCACCAAGCCAAGGGAGGCCAGGGAGCTGCGGGCCGTCGTGGCGTGGGGGGAGGCCGTGGAGGTCCCTGGGTTCGTGCTCGACGGCCTCGCGGCGGACGCGCGGCGAGGGACGCCGGTGTTCGACGTGGCGGTCACCATGCCGGGGACCCACTGGAGCGGCCACCATGGCACGATGGTGTTGTGCAGCGGCCTGCGCGTCGGGGACACGGCCTCGTTGGGAGCTACGTGCGCCGCTTCGGACGTCGACACCGTCGTGACGCTGCCCAGGCCCAGCGGCAAGCTCGACGGCGGTGCGAGCTGACCTGTGCTTGCTGGTCGACGACGGCGGTTGGTTGTTTGTTCGATCTAGCTAGGGTTTTGTCGTCAGTGATAGATTCCGTTTTACTGCCCGCAAGATAACTACAGTTTTACCCTTCATAACCAAAGGGATCTAGCTAGGGATTTATTCGGTGATAGATATAGATTCTTTGACTGGTTAATTCTTCAAAACCGCGCTTGGATGGCTGATCGCCTATGGATGCGTTTGGTTAGAAGGACACGCTAGGATGGATATGGCCATCCCTATCCAGCTGGATAGGGATAGGGATAGTCATTTTTTATGTTTGGTTGTGTTGATAAGGATAGCCCATGTTTTGTTTGGTTGTCTGATTTCAACCTTGCATTTTCCGTTTCAGCTCCTGTAGAAAAAATAGATCAGACATCAGTACACACACAAATTCACATTATCAGCAACACGAACGGCCCCATCTGTTGCCTCTACCTCCCACGCGGCAAGTGCATCTACTCCCGTGCCAAGGCCAGCAGGCGATGTAACCACGTCGTCCAGCTACGTGAACATCCACCGCCCACCCATCTGTGGCTGCCGCCGGCACCACACCCAGCCGCAACAAACGCCATCGCCGCCGCATCCATATGTGGCTGTCGCCGGCACGACGCCGCACCCATCTCCAGTTGCCGTTGTCGCTGCACAATCTGCGTCTGCCACCGCCACGATATCTCGAACGGGGAAGGAAGCAGATAGGACGGCCGATGCACTGACCTGGAAACTGCAACCGCCGACGCCGCACCCATCTCCAGTTGTCGTTGTCGCTGCACCATCTGCGTCTGCCACGGCCGCGATATCTCAAACGGGGGAAAGGATAGGAAGCAGGTAGGATAGCCGATGCACTGACCTGGAAACTGCAGCCGTCGACGTCGACAGGAGAGGAGAGATCAGAGGGAAATAGGGGGGGAATAGGGTTGAGAGGTGAGCGAGGCCGTTTTGCGGAGGTGGGCAGGGCCGAAAACGTTTCAGCACGAGCCTGGATGCCCATGTCCGTGAGATTCTCGTGCGCCCGCGGAGCCGGATTTTTGATGAATATTCGGAGCATCTGGTTATCCATGTCCTGCCTCATCCCAGCTTGTCCATAAACCAAACATCTGGTATCCAGCCTAAAAATGGCTATCCCTGTCCATCGGGGATGGCCTAACTGTGGCCTTTTGCCCGCTTTGCAACCAGGTGCGGGAGTCTGATGTCTAACTTCTTTTCCGGTGTATATTTTTCTGCCCCAGTTTGGAACGAGATCACCGCTTGGCTAGGCGTTCAAGACCACTCGCCAATATTGTGGAGGCATGAAGATTGAGTTCGTAGAAGGCGGTGAGTGCTGCAGGTCCAAACAGGAAGGCCATTGCTTCGGTTATGATGTTTGTCTCATGGGAAATTTGAAAGGAACGCAACGCGAGAATTTTTTGCAACACGGCTATTGCAACCTCCATCGTCGTCAGCAAAATCAAAGAGGAAGCCCATCTTTGGGCTTTGGCGGGAGCCAAGCATTTGAGTCTTCTTATGTCGCAGGAGTAGGTTTCATTTTGCCGCTTATGTCTAAACCTTCTCCTTAATTAATGAAATGGCAAGTCTTTTGCCTTGTTTTAAAAAATGTTTCTTGCCCTTTTCTTCATGTTTTAGCAGTGACATGTATTCACATAACAATCTCACAAATGTAAGCTACCCATCACAAAGAAACAAATCACCCTCGAGGGGGCTTTTCCTGATCCTGATGTTGTGCTCGCGACGCTCTGATGTTGTGCCTCGTCCATCGGAGTTAGGGGTGGATCAACGAGTTGCTCGGCTCGTTAAGGCTCGATTCATTAAGCTCGCTAAGATTAACGAGTAGAAAACCCTGTTCAGCTCTGCTCGTTAAGCTAGTGAGCGCTCGCTAACAGATTCTTATGTGTTACAGTCTACAGAATGAGTGTGCGGATGTGATCTTTTAAGAAGGAAAATGGTGACTATAAAAGGAAATGCACTAGTTTTTTTTTGCCTCTTATGTGGATTAGATTGAATAGATGGACTGAGGTGCTATGAAAATTTTGTCACGTAACATGAAAATATGTGTTGTGTTATTACTAACGAGCTTAACGAGTTACTCGTAAAACTTGTTAGCTCGTTCGTTAAGCTCGTTAAGCTTAACAAGCTGAAATTGATGATCGGTTTTGTTCATTAAGAAGCGAACTACAATCTTAACGAGCCGAAGTATCGAGCGCTCATTAAGCTCACGAGCTACGAGCTTTTGGTCCAGCCCTAACTGGAGCAACACCTTGGTCCAGCCCTAACCAGAGCAACCACCATGTCGGGGGCGGACGCGGCCTCCGTGCACCGCTTCGGATGTCGAGGCCATCTTGTCTCTGCTGCCTAGGCCCCTAGGGCTGGCGACAGAGGCGTGGGTGATAGATCCTGTTTTACTAGCCGCTATAGTTTTTGCTGTTTAAATTGTAGGAGCAAGTAAGTAGTGATTTTATTCCTTTATCGTTGAATGAAAGAGTCTATCCAATATATGGCAGGTGCAGAGTTGTCGGAATACCACAGTGCAGGCAAGGTTTCATGGCCACCGTCCCTTTAGCTAATTGGGAGGGTGCATAGGAACAACTTTGGATCAAGGTGGATGTGCATTCTCAGCCCTTTGAATTCTGCAGCTTCATCCCTTGCCAGTGGTGATCGACACAATGCATGCGATCAAATAACCCGAGGAAATTTATTCAGCGCGAATTCTCCAAACATCGGGCTAGCCCCTTCAGGCCTCGGTGAATAGGAAGTAGACATTGGATATTGCGTGGAAGAGTGGACACGGCTATTTTTGAAAATGTTGCTGGTTTGCTGAATTTTACACGTATATGTGTCGACCCAATGCCATCACAACTTGTCTACTAGTTCAAACTAGTCTACGCTGCAAGAGAGGTCACAACATATTCCAGCAACGATCGCAACACATCCCCCGAAAATGGACTAAACTGCCCAACACCAACATGGGAGAAAATTCAATTTCAAAGAACAAAAAACATGGTAGAAAATTCTGCGCATTAATTCATCACAACTACACAAACAAACTGCTAGGCTAAAAATTAATTATCCGACGTCATAACATGTTACAGCTTTGCTAAATACCACAAACCAATCCGGTCGAGGCATTGTTTTCTGTTCAACTTTGACTATGTAACAACACATACTAGAAAAAATCCCCAACTGCCCAGGCTGTAGGAATGAACAGCATGCACTGCACAATTATATGCAATCGTTCATCCCAAATCAGTTGCTTGCCCTCGGCAAAATGAATCCAGTTCATATAGATAAGACTAGGCGGGGAGCTACTAAAGGTGACCCATAGGTAGTAACGACAAGAACTGGAGCCATCTAAGAGTTCACCGTTCACAAAATTTCAAGGGTTCAAGGGGGGCAACCGAATGCAGTTTATTACCAGGAATCTTAGCGTTAGATTATCGGCCTCGCATGCACTGCACCTAACGTTACCTAATTCAAAGCCATGCAGCTGCCAAGGAGGTTCCAGAGTCACCCTCACAGGACAAGTTTCAGTTAGAAATGATACAAACATAACTGCGTGTGGTGTCACTATGCAGACACATGACTGATCACTCCAGGATGATCTACATTACGCCCCAATTTCTGCACAACTGCACAAACAGCTTACTACGTTTCACCATAGGTAAGAACCAGCAGACAGAATCCAACAGGTCCCATGCTTCAGGATGGATACTACGCATGCTTCAGTTTGAAAATGACCATATGCAAGAACAGATAGAAAGCACATATACAATTTCTTGTCCCAGACCATACACATAGAGAACATTAGACAGGTGCAACAGTGTGGTCAGGGGTAAATTCAAGGGGATCAGAAATCAGTCTATTACTTAGGAACCAATGTGTTAGAATGTCGGTGCCATAACGTTATTAATATGGGTCAGGGGTACAGAGAAGAAATGGAGCCATCCAAGAGCTCACATTTCATAAATTTTCATTTCAGGAGTAGGTTCCGTGATTAAGTAGTGGAGTGGAGGAATTCAAGGGGATCAGAAATCAGTTTATTACTAGAAACCATAGCGTTAGATAGTCGGTGCACTGCACCTAACTTTGCCTAATTGGAAGCCATGCATACAGCCAAGGAGGTTCCGGAGTTGCCCTCAGGGATCAGGTTTTAGTGGGAAATGATACAAACATGACTATATGAGGTGTCGCTATGCAGACAAATGACCGATCACTCCAGGATTATCTACGCCGGGCCCCGATCCCGTCGACATAGACACATCACTCGACTGATACGATACCCCTGTGAGGGGTGAAAATTCTGCATATTCGGCGACGGCAACTGCACAAACAGCTTACCACAATTCACCACAGGTTGTTTACATGTTGCAATTTTTACTAGGCAGCAGAAACCAACAAGTTTCATGCTTACGGATGGATACATAATCATGTATGGGCATGAGATTGACCATATATATGTAAGAACAGATAGGAATCACATTCTTCACAATTTCTCCTCCCCAATCACACACATATAGAACGGTAGACAGGCGCAACACGATATCATAGGTGCGAATGTAGTAATAAGAGTACTCCACAATTCCATGTAGTTATGCAGCCCGAATCATCTGCCTGCCGGCGACGGCAAGGCCCGGCCCTAGTTAGTTCTTACCGGCGGCGGCGACGACGTCCTCGGCGCCGTGGATGATGACGTAGCCGGCCTTCTTGGGGCTGTCGGAGGCGTCGTCGTCGTCCGACACGTCGTCGTCGCTGTAGAGCTCCTCGTAGGGGCTGGCGGCGCCGGCGGAGGCGACGAGGGACCAGAGGAGGTACATGGAGGCGGCGGTGAGGGCGCCGCAGCCGAAGCCGAAGAGCAGGCCCGAGACGACGACGAGGATGTCCTTGGCGCGCTCCTGGAAGGAGGAGGCGGCGTCGGGGGTGGCGACGGCGGCGGGGAGGGGCTCGGCGGGGCGGCGGATCTGGAGGTGGTTCTGGTCGTGGGCGTGGAAGCGGTGCGGGCCGAGGCGGCGGACGCGGAGGACGGTGACGACGGTGGTGGTGAGCGGCGAGGGGTCGGCCGGGTCCGGGTTGGGGCGGGAGAAGGAGGAGAAGGAGATGAGCAGCGTCTGCGCGCGGCCGCAGGGGCGCGCGGCGGCCGCAGGGGGCGCCGCGAGGAGGGCCGCGGCGGCGGCGGCGAGGAGGAGCAGCAGGACGCGGCGGGCGGCGGCCATGGCTGGCGTCAACGGCGGATCGGATTTGGGCCGGTGGGGAAAATTTTGGGGAATGGGGATGGAATTGGGGAGGTTTGTTTGACTCGGCGCCGTGGGAGGAGACTTCCGATGCTTTATCGTCTTCCTTGGCCGACGGGGAGGGGAGGGGAGTTTTGCGGTTTGGTCCTCGGAGATGTTTCCGTATTGCGTCCGGGTCCTAAATCTGGGCATGGGCAGCCCGGCCCGGTGACCCGGTCCGGAAGAGGGTCAGGGTGGGTCGGCCATATCTCCCGGGTGGACTCGGGCTAGGACTTTCTATAAGCACAGCCCAAAGCCGGCCCAGATTGAGACCTCCTATTATACGACGCTTTAT
>NC_041387.1:678053481-678055905 GCF_002162155.2 Triticum dicoccoides
TTAAAGATGTTGCTGAGGACAGAAATGTGGCAGCGAGCTCCGAATAGGCCTTGTACGACTGCTCGATGCTGGTTGCCACCGGCAGCGATGTTTGCCAAGATCAATGCGGATGATGAAGTGGCTCGGCATGGGCATGGAGGATCGGAGCGGCCATTTTCCATGACCATAACATTCTCTACATGAGGTTCTTCAGTTGTAGTAATCCAAGGTACGACTGACCCTACAATGGCTGAAACTTTTGATTGCAGGGAGGCAATGGCACTGGCGAATGCTCTTGATCTCCAGAACATGACTATAGCGTCCGACAACCAAGGGGTAGTGAATGACATTCTTGTGCGCACAGGAGGATCACATGCAACCATTGTAGATGAAATAATGGAGCGGAAGACTAGTTTTCTTTCTTGTAATTTTGTTTTCGAGCGTAGAAACTATAAATTTGAAGCCCACGATCTCGCCAAGCATGCTTGTAATTAATCTAGCTATAGGTCATTATGTTTGGTTGTGAGCCCTCCATGACCCAAACCTTGTATTTATGAACATTGCTTTGAATAAATAAAGTGGGCGAGATTTATGAAAAAAATGTTAACTTTCCATGTTGATCACCGTCTTGACCCTTTCGTTGACTTAGAGCCGGTGATTGTTGACCTTTTCAAAAAGTTCATAGATTGTTGACCAGAACAGTTTGAACATCGACTATGATTATTGACCACTAACCACCATTGACCCGTTGACTTTAAAATTTTTATAGAATTCAAAAAAATCACAAAAAATGAGAAAAAACAATATTTACAAGTTTATAAAAATGTTCACGAATTCTAAATAAGCTCATGGATCTGAATTGTTTTCCCAATTCTGAAAAATGTTCACGGATTTGGAAAATTATATGCAGATTTCAAAAATGTTCATAGAGTTGAACCAAGTTCACAGATTGCCAAAAAGATGTTCACACATTTGCAAAAGTTTCACGCATTTGAAAAACTGTTCATAACTTAAGTAAAAGTTTACGAATTTGAAATTATTCATGAGTTCAAAAAAAAAAATCTTAATGGAACTGGAAGTATTTCTAGAATTTGAAAAAAGTTTGCAGATTCTAAAAGGTCCATGAATTTGAAAAATATTCACGAACTAGAAAAAATGTTTGAAATTTGCAAAGTTCGAGAAGGTGCGGGACGCGCCTAGGCGGAACGCTTTTCTCGCCCACGCGTGATTAGAGCATCTCCAGCCGTTCGGCCCCCCAGGGCGCCGAAAAATAGCGGCCTGAGGGCGAGCCGGCGCTAGTTCAGCCCCTAGGGTTCGGTTCGCTCCCAATCACACGCCCATGGTCGCCGCGGGCTTATTTTTTTTCAAACTCGGCGACTTTTGCATGAACTCGGTCATTTTTCGTCCAAATTTGTACAAAAACTTAAAAACACGCATGAACTAACGTAAAAACGAACTAAAAAGCCTAGCCACCGCCGCTGCCGCCGCCGACTACATGCTGAGAAGCCTGTAGAAGCAGGTGTAGTCGCCACCGTCGTCGTCGTTGTCGTCGTCGCGCGCCTCGCCCGCGGCGTCCCTGCTGCACCCCTCGCCCGGGTCGCCGACAGCGCTCGACGGCCCGGCCTCGACCTCGTCGTCTCTGTCAATGACAATAATGCTGCCCTCCTCGGCGCGGCGACGGGCCCGAGTCTGGGTCTCCAGGTACGCCCGACGCTGGCAGCGCACCTGCTCGCGGACGTAGTCCTCCCTCACCCATTTGAGGGCGGACTCGTCGTCGGGGGCCACCATTTCGGCATGCTCCGGCTTCACGGGGAGCAACCCTGGCTCGGGCTTCAGCCGGACCAGGCGGAGGGAGCGCCTCGTCGGCGCCGTCGCAGGGGAGGGCTCGTTGATGACGAGGGCGCCGCTCCGCGCGCGGCGCCCGAGCGGTGTCTCCTCCGGGTCGGGCTTGACGGGGCGGAGGGCCGGCGAGCCGGAGCCCGACGATGAGGACGACCCCGACTCCATTCGCCGCGGTATCCAGGAACTACCGCGGCGGTGAGAGAAGGAGGGGCGCGACGGGTACTCTAGCCGCGGCACATTGCCAGTCTTGATGTGGTCGAGGACGGCGTTGAGTGTGCAGCCGGGGATGCCCACCACTCGCGTCGCCCTTCGGGTTGAGGCGGCCGCGCGGGATGATGCCGTTGACGGAGGTGATCTGCTCTTCACGGCGGCGCTGGAAGTACAGCGTCCACAGTGTTTCGCTGTCGGACACATACCTCGGCTCATTCCGCTGCTCCTCCGTCTGCGAGGAGCGGACGCGGGCGATCTCCGCCCGCCGTGCGGCTCCTTCGGGGACTGGCGGCACCGGGACGCCGCCGGCACTCAACCTCCACGCCCCCGGTACACGCATGACGGGGGGCGCCGGGTACTCGGCTTCGTAGAGAAGGCATGCTTCTGGCTCCT
>NC_041387.1:678056171-678070887 GCF_002162155.2 Triticum dicoccoides
AGAAAGCTTTCGCGGGAGGGAGAGGAGAGGTTGTGGCGCTCACCGGCGGGGAGGGCGCCTTTTTATAGACGAAGCGGGTGGCGGGCGGGGCGGCATGCGGGCGGACGTGTGGCGCATGCAAGCGGATGCGCGTCGGCGGCGCCTTCACTGCGCCACCCGTGAGGCATCAATGGAGGCTGACCGACGCAGCAGCGCGGCAGCCTTTGCATTGATTCCCGCGGGAAACGAGGCGATGAGGTCGACGAAGCGGCCGTCTCGCTGACTCGGCGGGTCCGCGGCTGTTTCGCGCCAAAACGCTCGCCCCGCGCCCCCGAGCGCCCCCCGGCGCATCGGGTTCGGCCTGAGTCCGCCGGCGCTGATTTCGGCCCAAGCTGGCGATAAACGGGCTCCGGGGTGCGACTGGACCGTTTTTTCGGCGCCGGCAAAAAAAAATCGCCTGAGGAGGCCGTTCTGGGGGCGCGGCTGGAGATGCTCTTAGGTGCACGGAACGGCGCATAACAGTGTCCACGCACGCGGAACGGCCATGGGTATCCATTGTGAATCTATACTTCTATATCTATATCTATATCTATATCTATACTACTATTAAAAGAGCAAACATAAACCCCCTAAAGCCACACAACAAACTGTACACGGGGTAACTAGAACCCTTGGATTAGATTGACTTAAACACATCCTACCGCCCATATTACGTTAATGGTCTGCTAACCCGATCAACGGCTGAGATCAAATGTTCTGCCGACAGACGCCGTGATGGTCTGCCAGCGTTCGCGTTGTGTGATCCCTATGGGCCGCCCGCAACGCCCTGATTTGTGGATCGATCCCGCCGGAATCGGTGCCTCTCCGCCATTCCGAAACAAATTATGTGCCTCCCCGACCCTACTTCCGCTGGGCGCAACAACCATGGCGGCGGATCCGTGGCGTTCGCGGCCGCTTCACCTCAGGTTCCGCGGTGATTCCACCCGATCAGTGCCTTCCCTACCCTTCTTTCACTAGGATGAGCGCAGCAACCATGGCGGTCGCTCCACCTCAGGTCTCCCGCGCTCCCTCCATGTATCCCCTGCGCATCCGGTGGCCAGGCGCTTCTTCCACTCCGACCTAGGTAAGCCCCTTTGCTCTGCTCTCTGTCATGCGCGAGCCAGTGTGCGACGGTTATCGTGCCGCGGTTAATCATATTCTGGCCATGTCAAGTTCTAGGGTTCTTGTCTCTGCATACAATTCCATTTTGCAGGGGTGGTTCCTTGTTGTTCTAGGCTGATTCAGATTTTTTTTTCCGATTCACCACTTGGACATGATCCAGAAATGCACGGTTGTTCGAGGTCATGTTGTTTGGATGGACTGCACAGAAATGCTATTGATTTAGTATTGTATTCATGCGAGTGAAAATCATAAGCAGACTCCACTCCTCTGTGGACGTTCAGGTTGCAGGTTGAAGCTTTATCAGGGCCTTGATTATGTTAGGTTTAATCTTGATTCATGTATCTGCATATTTAGTTTGCTTTTGTTATGCATGTTGCATAGGTTAGAGAGTAGCTAGTCCGGTGAAGTTTCAGCGGACGCATGCGGAGACTGCGAGATGCCGGGCTGCCGATGACGGCGTGAAGGCGCGGTGCCGTGTGATACGGCGCAAGGCTTGATGCCGGGGTGGTATAGCCGTGGGAAGCGGCGAGACGCGTGCAGGATGAAGCCAAACCGGCTGGCTGGATAGATCAAGTTGGAGCCAGGAGAATTGGTCAGGTTGCATGCAGTCGGTTAGTTGAACGGCTTGGCCGTGTAGTCTGGACGTGGGCGTGCATGTAGTGCATGTAGCTAGGGATTAGTTAGTGGTGCGTGCGTGGGTTAGTGGCCGGTGTGGCTGTGGCTGTGTGTGCGCGTGAGTCTCTATATAAGAGATGTAAAGCTTGTTGTTTGAGTTGAGGCCGTGAGGGCTGAGCACCAAAGATGTAGCCAATGTATTCATCAAGGAGAGAGTGCCTCGGCAAAGCTCTTGTGCTTCTCCTTGGTGTATGCGTGTGTGTGTGTGTGTGTGCAGAGGTTTTCACCATGTGGATGTGTGTGTGTTCATGAGAGAAGTAGAGAGTTGTGTGAGGCAGCTCGGGGTAGAAGAAGAAGAGGCGGCGCTGCGAGAGGCGGCGCCAACAGATTATTGTTTATTAATTATTATAGAATTGTCCAACACAGCGCCTCGTGCTAGCCGGCCTGGTTGATGATGCCTATCTCCCTTATATTCAGAAACGGAATAGCTTATCCCTTATATTCAGAAATGGAATAACTTAGGCGTGTGAGTGTCGTCCGCGACGAAACAGGTTCATGGCATTTTGTCTTCAAATTAGATGTTGTACGTCCCTGCAATATGTGTGTCAAATGCCCCAAGTTGGATTTGTGATCTCACTTTCCCACTTTCCCACTGCACATTGAAGCTCTCTGAATTAACAAAACTTGTTAATACCCCCCTCTAACTGTTATATCTTAAGCTGCTTCTGCATAACCATTTGTGTGTCTACAGTTGTTATATCCTACGCTACTCTGACAATTTTTACCCCAAATGATGTGCTTTATGTGTATACCTGTACCTTATTTTGTACCGTCGACATTTCTAAATTATTTTGCAGTGGCTCACGAAGCAGCAGCTTCACACCGCCACACCTCCCTAGGCTTGATTTCTTCCATTGCATGAAGTGCAATTGCTGCCTTGGAATGAGACTATCAGAACACAAATGTCAGGAGAAGGGGCTAGAGGCAAACTGTCCAATTTGCGGTGACTTCCTATTCACATCAAGTTGCTCTTCCTTGTGGTCACTTCATGCATTCAGTTTGCTTTCAGGTGTTAGCAAGTAAAATAATAATTTTCTTTTTTCTGATAATATATATCTGGCTACTGGCTGTCAAAGATGGTTCTGACAATTGTCAACCCCAGGCATACACTTGCAGTCACTACACTTGTCCTATCTCCATCTTGAGTCCCATGACTTGTTTTCATATCATAGTGAGAACTATTACTCATTCTATTTTGCTCTTCATATACAGGGCATTCCACTAGCTCATAAGTGATTTTTCATAAAGTATGAAACAGACACATTTCTCATTACTTTGATACTGAAAGCCTATACCTCAATTCTAGAGTACTCAAAAACAAATAATTTATCTGTGCAGTTATATTGTATGATTATTCTCCACGGACAATACAGCTCTGATTCCTGACACTCGAGGGTGACTTTACTTGTGGTCTTGTTATTTAAACTCTCCTAAGATGCAAAGTGAAGACTGCTTTAGTATTTGGGGAGTACACAGTCGGATATTTGGCTCGAGTCATGTTGATTGACTGAGTGTAATAGACAAACTTCAGAGGTATTGGTATCTGGAAAAAGAAGAGGAAGCATTGTAAATCGTTGTTATTATATGAGATGCCAATCGAGAGGTGCCAGTTTCATTTTGACTTGTTTGAGATCTAGCTTCCGATCAGTTTGCTCCTGTGAAACTATTTTGTCCAATGCTTTAATGTTACCATGGTAGTCTCAGAATAGTATGGACATCCTGATGTTCTTCTGTGGTTAGTTGTTCCTTGAAGTGTGGGCTACATGCTGTAGAGGTAACAAAACTATTGGCGTAGCTTACAATATCCACAATATACGGATTTTTACTTGTGAGCTGATTGTCTAAATTTTGTAAGCACGTACACGATTCTTACTGAACTACTATAATATTTATTTCTCCATTTCTGTATTCTGTATGTACAGGTGTACTTTGGCATGCTTGATGCATTCTTGGCTGCTGAAGAGCTTCCAAAGGAATACCACTATAGGTGTCAGGTATTCATGTTCTGTTCTTGGTTTCATTATTTTCATCCGCTGTAATATTTATATTCTGTTGCATTATTCATACATGATATTCTTTGTAATGATCGCGAAAGAAAAGGTACATCTCAATTTCATTGGTAAAATCTGGTAATGCAAATCCCCCTCTGCCTCCTCAGTTCAGAGTCATCGTTCTATATTAGTGGATATGAAAAACAATTCTAACTATCCTTGCTGGAAATTGGTTGGTAGTGTCCAATGCAGACTAAAAAATTTGAGTTGATTTTGCTTTCCATAATATGTTCATCTCAGCCACAAGGTAGAGAGAGATCACTAGATAACAAATCTTTCAGTAAAAAGTAAATTACAGCCATTGCTGAACCATAGGTTTGCAAGTCTCTTGGATCGAGACTTGACAAACACGTACTCCCTCCGTTCAAAATAGATGACTCAACTTTATACTAACTTTATAGTATAAAGTTAGTACAAAGTTGAGTCATCTATTTTGGAACGTAGGGAGTAATTAATTAGACTGGCCTACTAAACGAGGAACCAATATCGCTGAGATTCAACATTCAGGAAAGTATTACATATGGAAAATCCTCTACAACAGAGGAGACTGTTAGAATTGTTTTTGATAGTGTTTATTTGAATTTCGTCAGTGTGAATACTGAATAAGCAGGAAACTTCGAGAGATGGTCAGTGCAACATTCCTTATGCAACTACTACTGCAATTGATTCCTTTCCAAGCGCCTTCTATAGAGCTTCGCAACATCTATCTTCTTGAATTTACATGGATTCGATTTAGTTACTTTACCTGTAATAAGCAGCATCATGCTCATTGTTGAATAGTTTCTCTCAAATAATTTCGTTTTTATAGGATTTGCTATGAACTGACAACTTTAAATCTTTGCTTCGTTTCATCAGATCATGTCTGAGGCACAAGAGTGTGGTTCCTGTGTAGAGGCGCTCACATACTTCCATGGGTAGATTGTACTTTCATGACATAGGTGTTTATTTAATATACTAAGTCATGTATCCTTGTCCCGAAAGGAGTAAATTGCTGAAAGCCACCACATTTGTGGCACGAATACTGCAAAACCACCACTTTTGTCGAAAATTTCAAAGAACCACCACTTCCTCGGCAAGTGAGTAACAAAAAGCACTAAACGTGCTGTGAGCCGTGATTAAGTGAAAAACTGACATGCCTGGCCCACATGTCAGGCTGACTTGGCAAAGAATAAACAGTAGAGAGGTGACTAGGCTCTGGCATTTCGTCGAGTACTTCGTGTGCACGCACAACACATACTCCGTCGGTCCAGCTCTTCTCCGGCGATGCTGCCCCTCCGTCTGCACCCCGATGAGCTCCGCCCCTCCTCTGTGCGCGGTGAGCCTCGACGCCGCCACTCGCCCACGCCATGGCCGCCCACCAAGACCCGCTGGTCGAAGCCGGGCACGGCAGCTCGTGCCCTCCTCCGGCAGTGCCGTGCACCGCCTCCCTGCAGCGTCACGTGGTGGCGGATCGATTGTTGCAGGCAGAAAACGGACGCAGAAGCAAGCGGATCGAACGAATCGGGAGCCGCGGCGTCGACCTGCTGCTGGCCAGGGCAGATCGATTCGTCCGCGTACGGCCATGCTGCGGGCGACTCTGGCGGCAGGCTCCCGCCTCGCCATTGACCTCCCCCGCCTCCCTACTCTCGGGATCCGGCTGTTCCCCACATCGTCGGAGTCCAAGTCACCGCCGCTCGAGGAGCCGTCCTGCGCGACATCATCCTGCGCGAGGAGATGCTCCGCCCGAGCCGCTCGCCAGCATCTCGCAGTTGGGTACGGCCGCGTCCGCCGCCGCCAGTCGTCGAGGAGCGCCCCCTAGCTCCGCCGTCCTGCAGCAACATCGAGCTCAAGCCGCCGGCGGATAGGAAGAGGGAGAGAGGGAAGAGAGATGTGAGGAGGAAGACGGAGGTGTGGGGCTGACATGTGGGCCCTTTG
Organism: Triticum dicoccoides; assembly: GCF_002162155.2. Lineage (NCBI taxonomy): Eukaryota > Viridiplantae > Streptophyta > Magnoliopsida > Poales > Poaceae > Triticum > Triticum dicoccoides. Next base: position 678,061,952 of record NC_041387.1, read on the forward strand.
CCACGTCAACATATTATCCATCTAGGCATGCCAAATTAGCCTGACATGTGGGGCCAACACGTCAGTTCCGCTGTTAGACGCGTCTCAGTTTCAAATTAGTGCGATTTGTTACTCACTTGCCGCAGAGTCGGTGGTTTTTTGTGATATTTGACAAAAGCGGTGGTTTTGGAGTACTCTAGCCACAAATGTGGTGGCTTTGAGCAATTTACTCTCCCGAAAGAGTGTTAGAGGCAACAATACTCCTCCCGCCGGACAGCCAACTCTATGCCCTCCACGTCCTGACAGCCAACTCTACTATTCAGTTGTTATCTTTTTTTGTTTTTTATTTTCTGTCATCAAAGAGTTACGTTTATATATGTAGATTATCTTCCTACAATTTTTAAATTGCTTGGTACTGTGGAAGTGTTTATTTCAATGTGGCATGCTGTTCTAAATGGATACTTTTTCTATTTGCTGGTTAGCTTTGCGAAACAATAACTATTATAGCCACTGATCTGCTCAGGTCCAATTCCCTATTGTACAGTTTCCCATTCTAGAGTAGACTTTATCCACTGTTAAGATTTTGATAGCACGGTGACATCTTTAGCTCATGTTTAATCTTGCCAGAACTAAGTATCTAACAGGCATCTCCCTCAACCGTAGTTCCACTTTAGGAGAAGTTGGAAGAAAGTGAGTGGGGGCCTTCATCAGGCCTTCAACTTACGAAGATGACAAGCAGCCTGAATCCAAGATTTCCAAGACTAATTTGTTTTTTTATCTTTGCTCCAAGTTTGCATCTCCACCATGTTCACTTGGAGTCTTGTACAGTATTTATATGTTCCTTCCAAAATTCACCCAAGAAAATTAGACATTCTGAAATCTTTATCAGACGTTGGATTACATTTTCACTATACAATGTTTTGAGATTTACTTGAATTTCATGTTTGTTCAGACGTGCGTTGCACGTGCACACTTACTAGTAAGGTCAAACACCTCGAGCCCGTGCCCGTGGAAGGCAGAAACACCCAGACCGAGCCCGTGCTAGGGTTAGGTCTCGTCTCTTCTCCATCCTCGCGCCACCGGACACTGGATGTCTGGATCTCACGCCGCCGGCAGCTGCATGTCCCCCCTCCCCGTGCCGCCGGATCTTCCTCTCCTCCTCCCCGTGCGACCGAATCTTCCTCTCGGGCTCTTCCCCGCACCGATGACTGCTGTTCTACGACCTCGTCCGCCCCGAGCTCTTCTTCTCTTCAGGCAGGTGAGCCCCGCCTCTTCTTCTCTTCTTCTCTGGCATGCTCAAAGTTGGGCATGCTCTGCTGCTCTGCTCTGTACTCTGCCGGCCCGTAATGTATTGCTACTGTACCTGCTTGAGTAGTTGACTGTAAGTGAAGTAGACTAGTATTACTGGTGAACTTCTCCTGCTAACATCTTGCAATCTTTCTTCTGATCTTCTCTATGATGTATGTAGGTGTTGCCCGCTCACCGGAGGGAAAGGGTCAGAGGACAACACACAAAGAGGGAGGGGCTACATACTGAAGAGAGAACAAGGTTATAAACTTATAACTATACATCCATTCTACATTCTAACATTTTTTATGGTTAGAAACCGAACCGAAACGAACCAATTTTATGGTTTTTATGGTTTCTGGTTTCGGTATGGTATGAACTTTTCATACCTTTTTGAACTTTGGTTTTTATGATATATACCAAAAAACCGTATGGTTAATCCAATAAACCGAAGTAAAAAATAAATTTATTTTTCTTGAGGCAACAACTATATGAGTTGTCATTTTTCTTGTACATGAGTCAAATTCACTACTAAACACGTACTTTTTTCCTGTAACATAGTTATTTTTCTATTTAAAAAATGCTAAGCACGTCCATAACCATCAAGGGATGAATCCATGCATGCATATAAACTTATATATATATAGTTATATACTATTTGTGTAAAATAGTATGTGTTTTGAGTCATACATTTGTATATTATTATTACGCCATTTTCAAATTTGCATCAACTTTGGTTATTATGGTATATACCGAAACCATGCCGAAATAATTTGGTATATACCGAAACCGAACTGTATTTTAAATTCATACCATATTTACCAAAGTATTAATACTGTACAAACCAAAAAATCATACAAACCGAACCATGTAAACCGAATAAACCGAACACACAGAGTGAAGCACGCCTACACCTCCCCCTCCTCCTCCTCCCCTACCTCCGCCTAGCTAGGGTTCCTAGGGTTCATCAAATTAGCTAGGGTTTCATGTAATTGGTTAGGGTACATCAAATTAGCTAGTATTTATAGATGCTTAAGTAGTTGTATAGTTGTTGTGCACCCAATGTAGTTAACTAAATATAATTTTTAGGACAAATTTGTATATGCTTAAGTAGTTAACTAAATATATTCTTTATGACAAATTTGTATATGCTTAATTAGTTAACTAAATATATTTTAGGGTTGTATAGTTGCTTAAGTACTTGTATAGTTGCTCTGCACCCAATGTATGCTTAAGTAGTTGTATAATTTCTAGGGTTCATCAATGGGTGCTTAAGTAGTTGTAGATGTTTAAGTAGCTAGGGTTCATCTAGTTAGTTAGGGTTCATCAAATTAGCCAGTACTTGTAGATGATTAAGTAACTAGGGCTGTAGGGTTAGGGCAGTAGTGTTTAACTAGAAATGTTAGGGCAGTAGAGTTTAACTAGATGTTAATTAGAGCAGTAGGGTTTAGTTTAGAGAAAAAAATTAATATAAAAATATAAATTTCTATTGGTGCTCCAAGTCCAATAGGTTCTTCATTTTAACTGATCTTTTATTAGGACAGAAATTTAGGACATAATTTGAATTGAGTTCTAGGGTTCATAATTTGAAATTTAGGATAGAAATTGAGTTCTAGGGTTCATAATTTTTATTAGGACAACAATTTAGGACAGAAATATGTAAAGGTTCTAGGTTTCTAGGGTTCATCCATCTATATTTTTGGTTTTTGAATTGAGTTTGAGAGAGCATGAGATTTGTGTAGATTTTCTTGAAGTGTCAAACACTAGGGAGATGCAAATTTGAAGTGGTCTTGTTATATGCAAATTCCTCGTGTTTGCTCATATATATCTACTGTTGTAGTTGCTCATGTACAGGTTCTTAAGTCGTCCTGTATATGCAACATTGAAGTGGTTTGATTGTGCCCAAGTGACCTTTTTGTTGTTTGCAAGGAATGATTCTGAATGGCCTATGTTTTGCCGGAATGTTGATTCATTTCCGTTCCAAAATGAGGCATGTCCTTCGATAGCGCTTGCCACACTCTTCCCACAGTGGCCACACAAATCTTGGCTTCTCGGGAGGCATCTGTGGTGGTAGTGCCGACTTGGCGATGACACGTACCACAACGGGCATGGTTGGTCGGCCCGATGGATTCGGGTTGCTGCAGGGTGCAGGCCAGACCCAGGAGGAGCAGGCGTTCCGTATCACCAGTAGTATATGTAGCTGCTCATGGTCATTTGGAGTAGAACTAGCAGTCAACATGGCATCCACGCACTCCAGTAGCCTCCTCTCACGGTGAAGATGCCACACTCTATGGGTGATATGCATGTCATCATCATCCACCACCTGGTGATATGCCAATGCATGCCCGCAGCCCGGTGATGTCCTCGAGGATGAGCACCCCAAGTGCGTAGATGTCTGTTTGCCATGTCGCCTTGCGACAAACCTGATACTCAGGTGCGATGTAGCCCCAGGTGCCACATGCACCGGTGACGAAGTTCCTGTCGACGATGACGATGACGGTGCAGGCCAGGCCGAAGTGACCAAGACGGGCCTGAAAGCTTGAGTGCAGCATGTGCTCGCCTTGATGTCGCGGTGGAGCATCATGGGCTCGTACTCATGGTGGACATTATGCAGGCCGGTTATTATACCCTTGATGATCTCGTAGCGGGTTGGACATTGCCGCCTCTATGGAAAAGATGTTGGTCTAGGCTACCGTTTGTCATGAACTCGAACATGAACAGGGGCACTCCTTTATTGTATGACCACCCTGAAATTTGTTTACGGTCAGAGTTATGAAAATATGTGTTTATGTATTTCTACAAATGCATAGCTAGAAATTTAGAATAGATATGTAAGCCATGGATCCCAGTTACTAAGCCAGCCGCTTTTGACCTCTAACCATGATTAGCTACCCTCAACTCCAGATAGGACCCTACGCGCAATAAAGGATCATATATGACCTCCAATGCAATACATGACACCATATTGGACCCACAGAAAATTATCTGGAAATATTTAGGCTATGTACAACTTTTTTTTAGGAAAGGCATAAATGCCTGACTTTATAAAATAAAGCAATAGCATAAAGTTATTATGCTCCGTTATAGCGAACTAAAATGAAGGTAGCAAAGCATAATAACAATATGCATCCAACGACTAATGGAAAATTTTAAATCCAAATCAAAACAGAGCATAATAAACGAAACAAAGACCATTCCAATACCGAGAGTAGCAATGAGCTAAATTCGCAGCCCAACTTAGATTAAATGTACTATTTGGATGATGCTCAGCGATGAGGGGGACGATGTTCTTGTGGCGCAACCGGTTGATGGTGCTGACGTCGTCGAGGAAGTTGTCGTAGCGGCGGTTCTGCACATCGCGTGTAAACCTCTTAATGGCCATGTCCATCGGTCGCTCCATCTTGGAAATGTCCATCTGTACACAGTGCCAAAACCGCCTCCACCTAGCTTCATGTCCTCATGGAAGTTGCGGGCAAAATCGACCTTGGTTGGTGGCAGTGGCACACCAGGAAGGCGCTCCATGGACTTGGCGAGCTGGCATTGGTCCTTTTGCTACCGGCGACATCTTGAGTTCAAGTAACACGCCACAGCGGTGACCATCCCGGCAGCAGCGGCTACGGACCCAAGGACTGCAGGTTATGGCCGTCACCACTCAAGGGTCACCGGTGCGTCCTGAGGTGAGTGGAGGAGTCCATGGACGACCTCGTGCACGGCCCTACCGGCTGCTGCTGGTGTACGCGGCATCTCGAGCTCCGGGTGTACGCGGCTGAGGCACGAGCTCCTCTCTGGGCGAGAGTCAAGGGCGCCGGACAACGACGACGACTACAACAATCCCATCATCCGCTACCTACTCCGCTATGCTGGCCGGTCGCTTAAGTGTGTTGCTTGTGTTCGTTTTCCAATCCAGCGGAAGTCATCTAGTACGTAGCTAGCTAGTCTCTTGTGAATCGACCCAGCAGTGTGTGCTATCTTCCGGTGGAACCCAAAGTCAGCTTCGGTACGTAATAGTCAATCTCATTGCAGCACGCCTGAGCCCTTTGGCCGGCGCCTCCTGACGAGCTGCCGGCCGGGGAGGTGCTGCTGCTGCTGCACAACGCCCTTTGGCCGACACCCGTTCCTACAGGAGCAGCGGTGGCTCGATGACCGGTGGCCATGGCGAGTTTGTGGATATTGATGTGGCGGTTAAATCTGTGTGACATGGCGGTCAAACTTAGTTAAAACTGTGTCCACGTCAGCACCAAACCACCCTAAGCGGTACAAAGCACTAAACTTACCCGTTTTTGCAAATTTGAGGAACTAAGATTTGCTGATTTTGGAGCTGAGGGATCATTTTTGTACTTTCGAAATACTTAATATAAGGGACAAAAAAATGTACTTTCCCCTATTTATTACAGATCATGGGCAGCTCTTTTGCGCTGCAATGCGAAAATTTATATCTGACTTATGAGCATGGATGGGCTAGGAGCATCCAAGTTCCTCATGTCTTTTCCTGCTGCCCAGCGAGCTCAGCCTCACCATCACTGTCCCACTCAAACTTATCACTGTCACTAGTCCAGCTAGCCCTGTGACATGAGTTAAGCACAAATCGAGTAATGTTGAAAGCAAACCACCAGAAAAGTAATTATAGAGAATAAAATGATACGACACGCGATGGAATCATGAATAGTCATTGGTTTAGTTTTTTTATACCGAGGGTTCGAATCCCTCTCTTTCCGCTCCCTTGGATCATTTGGGACTTTCGAATTGGAAAAAATTCTGACCCCCGGATTTTCTCATAGATAAATGTCCGAAACAAATCCAATAAGAAAAAAAACGGAATTTTTACTCCTCACGTCCAGGATTCCGTCCTGGGTCATTAGATAAGAATCCACAAGCCCGCAACAGCCACAAATATCGCAATTGAAATCTCCAGCATGAAATCAGTCCAACTGCATTCGAAGAAAAGGAAGAAGGAAAAACCATATATTTTATTGAACAAACTCCCCTCGACCGCTGTCACAAGAAGAAATCAAGCTAATGCCGGGAAAATATACACCAGTGCAATCAGAAACAGTTTAACTTGTAGTTTTGGGGGTCCCTAACTAACTGAAGTATGCTATGTTTCAGATATATACTAGCCGTGCGGCTGGGGCCTTCAACCGACCGGCGGCACGTGGAGGGACCGGTGAGGAGATGTCGGATCTCCGCCGGTTTACTGACGTCGGCGTTCGTCTTCGTGGAGAGACTCCGCTCGGTTCCAGCCAACCGCGAGATCGGACGACGTGGCTTCCGGTGAAAATCGCACCTGACTGCGGTCATGGCGGACGATGGCGGCGTCTCGGACATTGTTTCCTTCTCGAGGCATCGTCATTGCAGGTCACGTCAACCTGATCGGAAGGTTCCGGGGGAAACCGTAGGTCTGGATCTATCGGATCGAACGATGGCGACGTTTCGATGTCGTTCTCCCTCCTGGGGGTATCGTTTTGGAGCAAGTGTTGGCTGGAAGGGACAAGAGGAGGAGCGGCGTGATATCTGACATGTCGACAACGGCGGGTCTCAGCGGCATGGAGCAACGGGGTCTCGTCGGTGGGCGTTGGATGATGGACGAGGCGCAGGATGGTGGCATTGTCTGGCGTCGTGGTGGCGTCGACGGCAGCTAAACCGGGCAAGGTACATGCAGCAGTACAACACTAAAGATGGATTGGTGGCAGGTGGCTGCGGCGGCCTCATACCCGGCAGGCGTCCTGGTTGAGGAGCACGCCCGACTGATGGGTGCCCATACCCGGCAGGCGTCCTGGTTGGGACCTCAGGTCTTAGATGTTAGGTTTGGCAGCAAGGTCTGTTTGGTATTAGGCCTAGACTATCAGTGCCCCTTCATCAATTGGATAGGAGTAGCAACAGATGTTGTTTAGACGGTGGCTTTAGTCTTACTGTTGTATGACTTTATAAGGTCTTGTGTTAATAATTAATAAAATGGCCGTATGCATCGTCCAGATGCAGAGGCCGGGGGTCTTCCTCCTTTTCTAAAAAAATATATATATATACTAGGAAGGATAGCTCGCTGGGCAGCAGGAAATGGCATGCATAACAGGGCTAAACATACTTTATGGGAGTAAGGTGATCAAGTGGCATAAATCTAAAAATATGAGCAGATTGACCAAGTTTGCCCGTTATCACCTAGAGTAAGATTAACCAAACAAGCACTAGTGCAGTACCATTTGATGATGCGTGTACCAAATGAATAAACAACTGTGTTTGCATTCGAAATGAACTTGCGCAAACGCATGAGCTGAAGTGCCAGAGAAGTAAGAGTTTTCCTCATTTTACCATATAGGTCGATCGCTGTAGCATAATCTAAACAACAGAATCCCGGCACTAAAACGTCCCGACCTGTTAATGCTATGTCTGATCACAAGAATGTCAATGCGTCGACATGAACATCATATGAAACAAAAGAACATGCGAGAGTCATTCCAAACAAAAGAACACAAGCGAGTCATTTCCAAACAGGCACAATGGTCCAACTCTGAACACCATGAACTCAAGGTCCATGTAGTTACATCCCTCTTTATAAATACATAGTAGCCATACAAGGAGCTCTCCACATCTATTGAAGATAATAGTTGTTCTTCCAAATATATGATTAAGGTAGATATGACTTCGTCTGAACTGAAGAAGTCTTTTCAAAAGATATCAGATCTATAATTTATTCGTCATAATAATTTATAAGACGTTTCTCATACAAATGTGGATATGTGGGTAGTTCACTTCTTCATTCCAAGAAGTCGGCAGCGGAATTCTCCTAGAGCCCAGATGGGGAATAAATTCCGGTAGTTCGGGTAGTTGAAGTAAAGGGAGGAATTGAAACACCCAACATGTTCCTGCAACCATAACAAAAATTCAAACTTGAATTTTCTGGAATTGAGATAGATTATTAGCAAAAGAAAGGCACAAATTCTTCTAAGTGCACATAAATTTGGCCATGGTCAGTAATTAATCTACCTATGATTCGAAAACTTCCCAATAATTGAAGAGCATGTATATATTTTCAGTCAGACGTGCATAATTTTCTTTTGTGGACTCATGTAACGCCGCCGCCGCCACACAACACGGCCGCCAGATCCCTTCTCCGTTGCCACCGTTCCCGCCGCACCTTCTTCCCCTCGCCGCCGCCACACAACACCGCCACCAGATCCCTTCTCCTTTGCCACTGTTCCCGCCGGACCTTCTTCCCCTCGCCGCCGCCTTTGGCATCCTTCGGCAAAGTCCGAATGGCTCCGGGGAACACGCCGGCGGGGCATTTTCCGGCTGCTCGGCGTTGGTATAGCGTCCACGATCAACTGATGCCCCCTAGTGAGGTCTCCCCGTCTGGTGACGGCAGCGTGGAGGCCGGGTTGGTTGCAAGCATGGCCTGTCCTCCGGTAGATCTGATCTGGTCGGAGTGGCCTGCTCGCTCCACGGCTGCGGAGATCGGTGGCGGTTTTGTGCACACGATGCAGGATGGAGATTCCTCGAGCATATTCGGGTGAAAACCTTGCTCTCTTGCCAAGGCTGGCGATGGCGGCGCTCTTTTGTGTCGTCCCCTTTTTGAAGGCATCACAGTGGAGAAGCTCCACACCCCTATGCGCTACCTCGAGGGGAATCTCTAGATTGATCGGTCGGATGACGGCGGTGATCTTGTTGTCGTTCCC
>NC_041387.1:678071055-678104227 GCF_002162155.2 Triticum dicoccoides
CATTCTTGGCAATGTGCATTGGATTCGAGGGACCATTGGTCGTTTTCAGCGGTGGAGTGGCGTTTCATGTGACGCATCAATGACGTGCAGTCTTGGCAGCGTGGCGCAGCAGGGTCTCGGCGACGGATGTGTGATTATGGACGCACGTAGGGAGGTGGCGTACGTCGTTTGACGATGTGGTGGCAACGACGACAGGCCTGATGCGTCAGTACCAACTCTGAAGATGGATTGATGAAAGACAGTGGTGACAACCTCTGCAACATGCACATGTAGTGCTCGCTGAGAGTGCATCAAACCAGTGTGTGACTGAGACCCGACAATTTGGCTTGGTTGGGGCCTCCGGCTTTAGATGCTGGACTTTCGTGTTTGTCTGGGTACACGGCCGTGACAATATGCACTCCTTCATCTAGTGGATAGCAATAGCAACAATGGTTGCCAAGATGGTGGCTTCAGACTTATTACTTTGTAATTAGGGTCTTGGTGAATAATTAATAAAATAGCTGCATGCATCGTCTTGATGCAGAGGCCGGGGGTCATCCCCGTTTTCGAAAAAACTAATATATTGTAGTGTGTCTTATCAACATAAGTCTATAATTACATAAATAGTTTCTGCAGAACTACTAGGTCTAGCAACACGGTGTCATCTTTATCTTTTATCCAGCTTAATATTTAATGGATTTTCTAGAATTTTTATCAGATGAACTTCCGCTGTGTGGACCTTAGGGGTGACTATGATACCTTAGTTATTAGTGGTGACTATGGTAACCAATTGTATTCCATTCTATAAAAAATTATTGTAGAAAACTTACACTAGCACTTTAAAAATATTCGGCGGTGATTTCTGCTAACTACCTAAGTGAATGTTCCAAAGTTCTTTATGATATTACTTTCACCGTCCGTGAATCCACTCAAAACTTACTTGTTGGGGGAAGTCACCAGTTTCCATCTGCATTTTGATCAGTTGTTTTGTGGAACGATATAGGGGTTCTGGATCCCGCTCAGTCTGAGAATTAAGAAGAAGAAAATGCACATCTTTAAGAAATATCACATAATCGCATTTCCGTGTCAACTAAGAAGAGCAATAGAAAAACAGACCTGCCCAGAATAAATTAAAGCTAGCATCGCCCAAGCAGTGCCTACTGCATGTGGACTCGCACTGTGGACATAGTCCTGTTTAAATCAATAAAGCTTAGTCAATTCATCAGTTGAGTAAATTCATAAGGTGTTTTAATTCACATGACTCGGCTGCATATATTCACAAATTAAAGGAAACATGGCAAAATAAATCTGGGTTTAACTAACAGTATTATCCATACATATACAATGCAAAATATATTAAAGGCACAATGGCAAAAAGATGCTTTCAGGGATTTTATTTTCTTTCTTGCAATAATATAGTCCTTCTAGAGTAATGATCTATATTAGTAAAACACGAGAGCACCACTAACACTGGTGCATTCTAATACACTGTACCTGCTGTAACAAATAAACAACAAGTTATTTCGTGAAACTGTCAAATACATGTGAAATTCATGAGATGAATCCATTACAAAGTGCTGGATTATTGAAAACATATACTCTCTCTGTCCCATAATATAAGACATTTTTGCAAGTTAAAACAACTTCCAAAAACATGTTATATAATGTGATGGAGGGAGTATTTGACACCACATGGCTCATGTTCCAGCAAAGTCCACAAATTTTGTGTAACTCTGCAACCTCTACCAGACTACCATAGCTGCATTCTCCAATTGTTGGGCTGTAAACCGGCCAGCCTTGTTTCAGTTTTTATTGCTCTTGACCAATTGTGAGACACATATGTTTTCTAAATAAAAAGTCACATAAAAGCAAGTAGAACTCTTATTGAATGATTCTTTTTTAGCGAAGGGACTATATGACTTGGTTGTTGCACCACCATATAATTCACACAACATTTTGATTTATAATTAATCCAGCTGTAAGCAAAAGTTAAAAGGCACATTGACAAAAAATGGGCATCTACCTAGATACAATAAAAAGCATTATATATTTACCTCATTTTCACTCGAATGGTAGCTCTCACCCCATCCACCGCCACTAAGTTGCTTTGATATGAGGAAGTTGCATCCATTCCTCACGTGTATGCTGTTATCATAAGTTCTTCCGGCAGCAACTAATCCTTTTATGGCAAAGAAGGCACCATAAGTAAAGCAAACACCCCAAGTGCCGTACCTATCAAATAAGCTTATTACGATTAGTTACGTAGTTATTACATGTGGAGTGGACATTTTATTTACATCATGAGATTTCCATACCATGAGCCATTCTTGCTTTGTTGGTTCTCGATAAATATAGCTGCTTTCTTTATGCATTTCTTTATCTCTTCAGCACGATACTCCGGGTATAACTCGTTGAACAATATAAAGCATTGCATTGCCGATGATGTGCACTCGACATGTCTGCGAAAAATTGTATCTCATTGAGTTTTCTTAGTAACTTCTGGAAATTAGTATCATTTAATATAATAAATGGAGAATTAAATATCTTACGGATAATCAACAACAATGTTCCGAAAACTCTCAGAAGGATTGAGGACCTAGTTTAGAAAATATATCCACAATATTATATATGTAACACAAATATGTCAAAACAATGGACAACTAGGAATATATTTTAGTGCAATTTCATCTAAAGCATTTTTCTAGTGGTTTGGAAAATTCAAGTGCAATTCAAGATCTAATAATTTCTTTTTCAAAGGCCAGCAATATACTTTGGAGATACTCACCTCTGTCCACGAAGCTGTTCTTTTTGATTCAGATGAAGAGAATGTACCATCTTCGTTCTTTGTGAAAGATAAAATAAAGTTGTCAATCAAGTGTCCATTTAATTGCATGCTACTAACAAGTTTGAGGAGTATTTACATTTTTGTCAGTTATTTTTTCCAGATCACATAAATAGCCAACTCTATTAAAGAAATATGAGTGCAACTCGGTTGAAAGATATTCAAATATTGTTCTGTTAAATGGAGACTAGGTGCACCTAATACAATAACTAACACAAATTAGTTTTTAGACATATATCATCTTTGATATTTTGATACCTTAATCACTTTATAACGATACCATATTTAAGAACACTAGATATGTATTTTGTGTTTTCTAATTTACCTGCTATGTAACTTCTACCGTATACATCCTATTGTTTATAATACTTTTTTTTCTTCTAATCAGAATACTATTCAAACCTAGTCTACAATTATTGATAATCCAAATCTCCTTTTTATGTAATATGAATAACATAACTCATGTATAAAACTATTTAGTTATATAACAAAGATTCATACCACATAAGAGAGTAGACAATCAATGGCATCATGCAATCTTTCCTCCTTTATTGGAAGCCCAACTATGTCAGCAGAAACCTTAGACAGGTACAACAATGCCTATATAAGATAAAAGTAACAAAGATCATAAGAAGAGATGTTTTAGGGAAATAATTTCATGACTATTCTCAATGATTGCTTTATTACTAACAAAACACATTTATTTTAGTTATTCAAAAGTATGAAAATATAGGTGTCAAATTTGAAATAGGAGGGATGAAAGGACCTCATACGAAAGCAGAGATACTTCCAGAAGGAAGCCCAACAAGTGTTAAAAACATTAGTACCGAGAACTATCATTTTGAAGGACTCAAAAGAAGATGATAATAGGAAAATTGTCTTGACCTGGATTGTTTCTGCAGTAGAATCAGGAACTGACCGACCATTGTCTGCTGTTGAAAGAGTCCATGAACCTTTGGATCTATCACGATAGTAGTTTTGGTGACTAGGAAGATCATGAAGAACCTTCATGTAAGAATATGAAATTTAGTAATTCCACATCAAAGTGGTACTTTTAAGCAACAAAGGTTCAAGGTGGATAAACCTGTGAATTTTTTAGAAATTCATGAGCTTTCTTAAGAGTTGACCCGAACTCGTCAATCAAATCTGTGGAGAAAATAGCTTGAACTATAAACGATGTTTCCCAGCTTTGGCACCCATCATATACCTATTTTCAGCAGAATAACATTAGTATACCATCCTTGTAAAAATATAAATCCTCTCATTATAAAGCAACAAAGACATGAAAGATAAATTTATCATGAAATGACGAGAGATAATAGTTTAAACAAAAAAATATTAAACAAGAACCACCGATATATGATGCATTAACTACAGAACCTGATGTATGATTTATTAACAGAAAAAGGTTTTTTTTGCTTAATACAACTTTCTAGATCTCCAGACATACATGTTGCATATGTTGGCTGTGAAAATCTGAATATTTGTTAATGTATTATGAACTATGTAAGAATGTAATGTAATGTAATGCAATGCAATTATGAGATGAATGTGAAGTGTGGATCTGATTGTGTTGGAAATGTGCCCTAGAGGCAATAATAAAGTGGTTATTACCATATTTCCTTGTTCATCATAAATGTTTATTATCCATGCTAGAGTTGTATCGACGAAAAATTTAAATTCATATGTGGATACATAAAAGAATACAGTGTCCCTAGTGAGCCTCTAGTAGACTAGCTCATCGACTAAAGACGGCGAAGGTTTCCTAACCGTAGACATGAGTTATCATTTAATAAAGGGATCACATCATTAGGATAATGATGTGATGGACAGACCCAACCGTAAGCTTAGCATCAGATCGTATCATTTAGTCCATTTGCTACAACTTTCTTCATGTCAAGTATCCGTTCCTTAGACCATGAGATCATGCCACTCCCGAATACCGGAAGATTACTTTGGAGGTTATCAAACACCACTTCGTTACTGGGTGCTCTACAAGCGGTTCTATAGAAGAAATCGAGTAGATTGCTAAAATATCCCAGTCGGTCCTGTGCATGGAACGAACTGGGATACTTAAAATATTCTAGCCAGTTATGTCCCATGAACCGACTAAGGTGTAAATCCCAAAGAAATTTCTCAACCGCCTCCAATAATTTGAGTATTAGTATACCAGTACTGCCTCTAAAGCCCTGATCTATACTAGTGACTGAATTTTGAACACATAAACATCAACGTAGGACTAGATATAATGAATACACAACATGGGAAAGGTACCTGTGCCTTCATGCCGTCTTCAGAAAGCCACAAATAATCATAAATCCTAGGAAGATGTGCCCTGAATGCATCCGAATTTGGGTTTTCTACCCAGCAGCATATCATATTCAATGCCTAATTATTGAATAATTTTGTTAAAAAGGCAAGTTCTAAATTTGTGTTCATAGTCTACCAAAGGCACTGATGATTTCTATGTACTTTTTGTATAGATTTGGTCTATCCTTTGTCGAAGACAAACTCTCTACCATTTTCATCATTTTTGCCATAGTTTCGTTGCACACAAATAATTAAAATGATTATTGGCTCTTTGGCCCTTATTTTTCTAAGTCGGACCATTTCCCCCCTTATTTCTTACATAGGTCACCAGTAATGTATATATGCCCGTTCACATCTTCTGATGAACAACGGCCGGCTTCTTCCTCCAGCATTGGTGCGTCGCCCAGACCACTAGCTCCATGCAATCATGATATGCAACATCGATGTGTCGCCCAGTCCTAGCCTCCTCGGCATGTTGGTTCTGTTGACTAGTCATACAAACAGTTGCTACAGTTTTGTTTAGCTCCTGCCATTAGCGAGCTGCAGTCCAGCGGCCATCCTTCTGCTTTCGTGGATCCTCAATCTCACTTTCTAGTATTTGTGCTTAGGGGGCCTCCTCGTATTCTGAGTCGACCGCCAATTTAACAATGGAAATATGAGTTATGTTCTATAAAAGTGTGTACTGTTGGAAACATCTTTCGAATGGAATTTAGTTTTATGAAGAGAGCACTTTTAAGTAACAAGAAAAAAAAATCACAACAGTACCTTTCAGTAAGCAAATGGTCATAAATATTAGATATCATTTCAGTTGTCAATTCAGCACAGTTCCTAAAATCTTTCCCTGCTCTATTGATGCAACACATCATTGTATTGCATGTAAACAGGACTTCAACACATGGAACCAATTACAAAATAATATCATATCATGTGAAAAATATATTGAGCATGTTTGTCTAGAAAAGGATATTTTCAGTGTACATCATCCGATTAGGTCTAGTCCATCCAACAACAACCAAGTGGACATTAGGACATTATGTACACACATATTTATAAGTTATTGACCTAGTTCAAGCCACTGCTAAATCTCTCTATATACCGGGTTAATCTTATTGCCCGAAAACCTGGCCAAATAAATCTGAGTTCAATCACAGTAGGCCAACTAAAGTCAGCCAAATCCTAAAAACAACACTTTAGGAAAAACATAGCAAACTAACAACAAAACCTGTTATTGAAATTACCTTGTTGATTGGACATAAACCAATGTGGTAAGTAGCTTCGTCCTCATAGTATATATGTTTCATGAGGTTGCTCAATGATATAGCCCTTAGCTTATTGAATGGCCAAACATTCAACATTGGCTCCACAATCTTGTTTAGACATGTCCAAACTATATGTTGTACAGGTGAACGAGGGTACTTAAGGTCTTCCTACAATGAAAAATGTTTGATGATCAATGCTTTTGCAAACCATTTCACAAAGTACCGTGCATGATTTCTTCCTGACAGAATCAATAGTCATAATGTTTAATACATTGTGTAGCTTTTTCTTATCCTCTAGGAGATATCTGTAGGGGTCGTTAATTTTTGACATAAAGAACAAATAGATCAAGATATATTCTAAGTTATTATCTTTAAATGGTGTCGCTTTTAATTTTTGCCAATTACAATTCATATTGTCCTTTTAGTGAAATAAAGAGTTAAATTTCAGTATACGTGACACAAGACTACTACTTACAATGTATAACACCACTTATTATTGAAAGATCATGCCTCAAAATATATCTTTGCTCTACCATACTGCATCATTGTGTACATGTATAAATAGTCACAAACCTTGGCACATGAATCACGGGCCTTGTTCCAGTCAACCTCATTGTAGGGGATGTTGTACAATTCCTCTCTTATTTCCAGTATAGTTTGAGTTATCGGTCCAACAATTTTTTTCCCATAAAGATAAGCCATTGGCATGTAAACCATGCGAGCAAAGGACCAAAATCTTGCTGCGTAATAAGATGATCACTTGAATACTTATAATAAAATTTTGGTTATTGTAGCATAATTGTTTTCAAGTTAACAGAGATTAATCACTATATTAACTTAAAATACCATAATAGCCGAGAATCCACATGAAGACACTGAATCGCATTATATATACTCCCTCCAAATGAAAATAAGTGAACCACAACACTTATTTGGATCAAAGGGAGTAACAACAACACTATATATGAGGTTTCTTGTTATTTTAATGATGATATTTAATAACTATAGTATATGCAATTATCAACATAATATAAATTAGTTCTTTTGCATACTTCAACTCAGTGAATGGTGTTCAATTGGTCACCATAACATCCCAATTTAGTAGTTTTTCTTAATTAAAATATGATTAGTAAGGATTTAACTTTTCATTTTAAACTTACTCCAGACTCGGGCAACTTGATGGTCCAGACTGTTAGAATTAATCATGATGTAATTCGTGAGTCATACTACGTACTAGTCTTAGCTCCCAGGCTACATGTACATGTGTACCCCTAGATTATAATTGCAACATAACCCCTCAAAAAATACAATGGAAAAACAAGATCGTTACATTCCTCAGTGTTTATATACTCACGATGCTCAAGCAATAAATATCTATTTCCCTTCTAAAATGGTATTAGACTAACCGATCTAACTCTAGCTGTCGCTCGTCGCTTCCGCCCCGCGGGCCGCCTCCGGGGCGGTCGGCCTCCATGACCGTCGCCGGGGGCCGCGCCTCATACCTAAGGCTCGTCCGCCAGTCGTGTTGACCGGTTGCCCTAGAGTCTCTTTTCCCCGATCCTTTGATCCAGGTTTTTCTCTCTCTCGCCGTTCGCTTTGATCGGCGTTTACTTTTTGGTTTTTCAACCTAAGATCGATTTGCGGTGCCCGCGGCCGTCGTCGACACCCACGCGCCTCTACTCTGGCGTGACTACATTGCCTCCTCCCTGACCCGGTGGCCTCTCGTATGATGCGGCGGCCCATCCTGGTTGCGTTGTTATGTGCAGCTAACGCCCCTCTCAGGCGTGGGTCGCGTGCACATGCCCGCTGTTCGCGCGTCCCTCACACGTGGCCTCTGTGGCGCATCATCACCGACCGGTGACCCCGACCTTGCTAGCGGCCAGATTGATCACCTGGTCGCCGCTCCACTTTATCCACGTCGCACGACCGACCTAGCTAGTCGCTTGCGTGCACCTCCGCAGGTCATGTGAAGACCATCCCCGAGTTCATCGGGCCCCTCACCGATCGAGCAACGGGCTGCCGCTGCATGGCCTCGTCGGGCTGCAGCGTCGCCGCCCTATGGTTCTCCCCATGATTGCACCGACTCGCGCGTCACTAGTGCATTGCCCCTTCGGCCCGTAGAGCCGCGGCATGCGGTCCTTGCCTCTGCCCCGAGGCGTCCCCACGGCTGCACCGACTCATGCGCCGCCCCTTCGGGCTGTAGCGCCCTGGCACACAGTCCCCACCGTCACATGAGGCCGTTCCCGTGCCTGCACCGACTCGCCGCCGCCGCTGCACCGCCCATTCGGGTCGTAGTGCCGCGGCACGCGATCCACGCCACCGCCTCGAGGTCTTCCCGTCGTCGCCTGACCCGCCTGCTGCCGCCCTTCGGGCCATAGAGCAGTGGACCGGGGTCCACCCAGCCGTTCTAGCGAGTTGACTTTCTGTGTGGTATGCGCCGCACCGCCTCCCTCGGCGCAGGAACGCCACCATCCGTGTCGGTCATCGTCACACTGTCGAGTTCTTTCCCACCTATTTCGAGCATCACCTCCACCGTCAGGCCGCCGCCGTCGCTCTTCTTCGACGCCGCTGCCGCTCGCTCACCCGAACCGCGCCGCCCATCCACCCCCTTCGTCTTCGTCCAGCACCAGCTCGTCGCCAGCGCCGCCGTCATCTTCCTCGACCACTTCGTCTATGCTGACCACCATTGGTGACATCCGCCCCGCGCCGATTGGCGCCGTAACCGTCGTTGAGCCTTTCTCCGCTGGCCCCTCCGACTCCTCGACATAACGTACAACTCGTGCAGGCCCCTCGTCTACGTATGTCCGGTGCTGGCAACATCAATGCGGGCCTTCGTCCACGACGTGTCCCCGAGCCTGGCAAGCCTAGTGCGGCGCTACGTCAACTTTTGTCTTCATCCATCTACATGCCAGATTCTCGCAACACCGACGCGTGCCTTTGTCTACTACGTGTCCCCGGCTTTGGTAAACCCAGCGTGACGCCTCTTCAACAACGTCTTTCTCCCGACTCACCACTATTTTGACACCACTGCACCCATGACTAACTCGGCGCTTCCTTATGCCCGCGGCTCCATGGCGACTTCCTTGACAACGGCTACCTCGACTCGACATCGACCACGGCGTTCTTTGCACGGCTACCTTGATCACGGCTACACCACCCTACGCTCTCGGCTTCGACATCAGCACAAAGGGCTACTGCCTAGCTTGAGCAACCTCGTCGGTTTTCACTCCAGTCACAACTTTCGCGATGCATCGACTGTTACGACTATGGGGATGTTCGTCGGCTTACCTTCGGGTTCTTCTCCAGTCTCACTGTCTACATCGCTATCATTGTGACTGCGGGGGATGTTGAGTATTATGATTACTAGGAAGTATATAGGATAAACTAGGATTTGGTCCTGCTTTGTCTTGTACTTCAAGTTAGTCATTGTACTCCTATATTATTTTTAGAAAAGGAGGATTGCCCCCGGCCTCTGCATCCAGGCGATGCATGCAGCCATTTTATTAATAATTCACAAAGACCTTACAAAGTAGTACATTAGTTTATCTGAAGCCACCGTCTTAGCAACAACTATCGCTACTCCTAACCACTGGATGAAAGGGTGACGATTGTCCGAGCCTAATACCAAACAGACATCCCACCAAAACCTAACATCTAAAGCCGGAGGCCCCAACCGAGCCACATACTGGGTTTGGGGTTTAAACCGTCCGATGCACTCTCATGAATCGTTGCCGCCGTCTTCCACCAATCCATCTTCAGAGCAGAAACTAACGCACCGACCTTGCCAGGCCTCTCTGTCGTCGATGTCACCATGACGCCAGATAGCGTCCTCCTCCAGCGTGAGTCCATCTCCGCGCATCGAACGTAGAGTCTCCACTGCGCCACGCCGCCGAGATCCGCTGCCATGAATGAGTAAGATGAAGCACCGCTCCACCAAAGAAGCCGTCCACTGGTCCCTCGAGCCCATGTACACCTCCAAGAATGACGCCCCCCAAGGAGGAAACGACACCAGAGCACCGCCATCATCCGATCTATTGATCTAGGGTTTCCCCCAAAGGTAGCGGATAGAGGTCTTGAGCTTCTCCACGGAGATCCCTTCAAGAAGGTAACGACACAAAAGAGTGCCGCCATCGCCGGTCTTGGCAACAAGCCGAGAACACGGTTTTCACCCAGATCCGCTCGACGAACCTCCATCTCGCATCGTGCGCACGGACCACCACCGATCTCCGCCGCCGCGGAGCAAGCAAGCCACTCTGGCCATATCAGATCTGATCAGAGAGCCAACCACGCCCGCAGCTGACCAGCCCATGAAAGCCCTCCGCGCCGCCGCCGATCCGAGGTGCTGTAGCGCCGAGGCCAGATGCAGCAGCTCCACCACTAGTCATCCGCCGTCGCTCATCGCCACGGAGGCTCGGACCTGGGGCGCACTTCCGCTCGCCCGGATGCCCCGCGGCCCGCACCACCCTCGCGCGTGACAAGGAGAGGCTCCTCCGCCACCGCCATCAGCCGCTCGGGCTTAGCCCGGCGTCTTCCTCCCGCGACGGCGGATGGGAGGGATGGGATGGGGAGTGACCGGCGGCTAAGATTGGGCCCCTCAGCCGCCCGTGCGGGGGGCGGCGGAGGGGAGAGATTGGATCTGGAGGAGGGGCGGCTTAAATTGTACTCCTATATATATGCCAACAAGGCTCAAGCAATAAATTAACGATTCCACCGATCTCTTTTATTCCCTCTTAACACTCAGGCTAAACTCTTTTGTGTATCTCGTGTGCGTTTCCAGTCACAGCAAGATCAATCAGCCGAAGGTCAAATCCTTTGTACGTGCGCGTGTTGCGGCTGGCCAAAGCATCGGGTAGGAGCGATTTCATTACAGAGCCAGCTCTTGCTTCGTCGTGCTCACCGGAGAGTATTCGGTGGTTCCACGCGCTGCATCGACACTGCCAATAACGTTTGTGCGGTTAATAATGACAGAACCAACACAGACACAGGCAACATGATAATTTGTGTTGGGGTTGATTTACTGCACTTTGAGCAGGGAGTGCACATCCGCTTGTAATAGTGAAGTGCTAAGCCCCCTTAATTGACACTTTTTGTCTATGGAAGAGCCAAGTGATGAACTACTGCCCAGGAGGTTGTAGTTGGGTATCTTTGATCAGGAGTGTCTTACAAGGAGAAAGTGAAGTACAAGTACTATAAAGGGCTAAAGGATTTGTTCACACTCTCTAGAGGTAAAGTTTACGCTGGTGTCACTTGTTGATTAGACGTGTAGTTGTATCCTTACTCACTAATTGATGTCACTGGTGTTGGCATAATTTTTTTCTTCTTATACTGGTAATATATAGTAGTGTACATAAGGAAAAACATGTCTTACCAACATGCCATACGAAAAACTCGGGTGGGAATTGCTTTGAAAAATCAAGCATACATGTACCTGGATGAAATGGAAGAAAATGGGGTGCCATCCACAATTCAGGAATGATTGCATTGTTTCCGGACCAGTCGTATGCACCGATTACCTTTATAGAAAAGAAGTTTGGCTTGTATAAATTTCATTCTACAGAGATAACAATAGTCAATAGGGATGTACGTTGTTTGATATAGGTACAAGTCGTCCATGGTGTTTTCTGAGGTATTCCTTATGGTCTAACTCAGTAGCCAACGATGCTGCATGTTATTCCTAATGTACTCCAAACAGCTCAAAGGATATTTGTCTAGCTAGAATTAGGTTTAATGGTTGCATTCGCTTTGGTTTAAGATGGACAAAAAGAACATTCTGATCTGTTTCAGCACATACCGAGAGCCATATCTTTGCCCATTGAGGCGCCGCAGTTGCACTTCCATGAGATAAAATCCAGGCACGCCCTCTGGCTAATGCATCATTTTTGCCATCTGATATCTCACCTAAGAGCCTTAAGGTGGCATAGTTTAAGCATGAGCCGAACATGGTGCTCTTTGTCAAAACCTGGGTGCTCCAGCCACCATCTTCGTTCTACAGTGATATATATTTTCATGCAAATGTTATCAGATTTGAAAATTGCAGGGAACAAGCTTTCTCTCAAAGATAATGTATGCAAATACCTGGTGGTTATAAATGTAACGACATATCTCACGTCTGTGTTCTGATGATAAGATCACATTGAGAGTTCCAGTAACATGTAAGGAGAATATCTGAAGAATATGGAAGAAAGCTCATCATACTGTATCTGTAGCATTCTTGTTATCCAAAAAATACTGTAAGTAGTACAGACATTACAGGAAGTTTTCCAGACAACAGGACTCATATTTCTACGTCGCGTAAACTTGGTCTCACATCAGAAATCAGAGGAGAACGTAAGATAATGTATATCAGCCGTGAAAAATGTTTTACAAGCGAGACGTAAAAGGTCAAACGTAAAAAACATACAATAGAATATATGTAAACATGTAAATTTTGTGGTTTTATGACTTATATTATGGTTTTCTTATGCCAATTTTTGTGTAGTGAATCAAGATAAACATAACTATTTGCATGCCAAACCTAAATTCTTAATCAAACGACGCCAAAAATACCTCGGGTGCAAAATAATTTGTTCTGCACCATGGGTGATGAATAGCATTACGACAACCCTTGTAAAAAAACACTTCAATTGGACTTCTTGCAGTTCTCCATAGTCCATACATTTATTTTTAATGATTGATAGAAGGTAGATGACTAAGATTTGTTTAACGAAATATATTCCCATTTAAAAATAAAAATATTTGGAGCAGGCATAACAGGAAATCCTACATTCTATATGGGAACGGCTGAACTGGCCCTGCTATGGAAAACTAGTCAAGTGCAACATTTTGATTAATTTGTTAGCCATACAACACAATCAGGTAATTGCCATTTGCTCTTTTTTTGAGTCAAAGGTACTTGCTATTTCCTACCAAAATGCATGTTTCGAAACAAGGAACTATACAAACAAACAATTAACAAACTATACTGTACTTGCCCGGTTGCCACATTAATAAGATTACAATGAAATAGCACATACCAAGAGTGGCATAATGAACATAATTCCACTATAATCACCAGGCCAGTGCCCATCTTTTGCTTGCAACTTTGCGTATTGATTCAGGGCTTTCCTCAGTGAAGTTAGTATAGCTCCTTCAGTGATGTCATTGTCTTCAAGATTGAAGGTCGGAACATTTGCTTCGATGCCATTTTGTTTTGCAAACTACAGTGTAATTAATTTAGGATTACTTGAAAAAAAAGCCACATAACAAACTAGTCTCAATGATAAAATTTCAATTGTGATAAGATCCATTATTTCCCAAATGAAATAAGTATGGCTTAAAAATGCATACAGTAAGCAGTTTTTTGGCCAGATTAATGTTAGGCCCAGCCACTCTCCTGCACTAACTTGGCCTAGCCCTTGCCAATTATGGTTGTTTAGCTGGACGTTAGGGCATGTGTGTGGCGGACTTGCCTTGCAGATATAGGATATGATATTTGGTAATGTACACGGACGATGGATCAAATCATCCATTAGATTGTAACTGTATCATTTTGCAAATCAGCACCGTTCAAGATAGGCATCGTCCAGATTTCATCCGTTTACTGCCGTGTGCAGAGCAGTTTGAATGTACAAAAGTAGGAGAGTGGCACAAATTATTCAACATTCTTGGTACTTGGACTTTTCAGGCGTGGCTGTTCCTACCGTTATCCTGTTATTTTCTTCATGATATAACTTTATGTTAAGCCCCAGTGTGGCGCATTTTGGTAGTAATAAATAATGATTATGTGCACCTCATGGCGCAGTGGCAAGGGATTTTATTCTTCTATGCATTATCTACAACTACAAATTGGGTACTACGATGACGAATTTGCTCACAAGAGAAAGGTACCACGATGGATTAGTTTTGACAGTATATATATACACATGCCTGCATGCGCATGAGGAGGTCCTGCGACTCCTTTCTCTGAGAGCGGTTGCGGGTGAAGTCGCAGCGCAGCCTCTCAACGTCGGCGCGCTCCTCCGGGGTGCCGGCATTGGGATCGTACTCCCACACAGCCCTGCCGAGGAAGCCGTTGCCCGACCGAAGCAGCGGGCTTCCTCCCTCCGAGATCTTCAACCTCCACATTATTCTTCTGCACTAGTAGTATGTGTCTGCGGTTTGTTAATTTGTGTTGCTCGGTAGTAGGAAGCTCGGAGGTCGGCCTTATATGGGGCACGGAAATAGAATGCATGCAATGTACTACCTCCGTCTAGGTGAATAAGTCATTCGCGTAGTTCTAGGTCATCGATTTGAGAAATTAAATCTGTGTTATATGTCATGAAAAGTATATCACTAGATTTTTACACGGATGTATTTTCTAAATATCTATTTTTTATCACATATAATACATATTTAGATAGTTAAATTATCGACCTAGAACTACGCGAATGACTTATTCACCGAAACGGAGCTAGTACATATCATTATTGGTGACCGGGAAATAATAAATGGAGACTATTGAGGGGCAGTTGCATGCGTTAACTTCTATACGGATCGGGAATAGTACTGTATGGGCTTGGTAGAAGTACATCATCACTTGCAATAATGAGGTATATAGCCAGCTATTAAGGCTGGTCACAATGGGCAAGAACATAAGCTAGTAACTTCACACTTCTCTAGACTATGTTACTACCTTCATAGTGGGTAGGAACATCTATGTAGTGTCATGCAACGATGTATTTATTAGGTTATAGACTCATTATTTTTTGGAGTGTGTGATGTTCCGGTAACTTAGCTAGTTACCACAAGCACCTCTCTCTTCATTAAATACGTGCCACATAAGCAAAGTTGTATTGAAGTGTGTGATGTTACTCCTAAGTTCCTCCCCACTGTGACCAGCCTAACCACGAGACATGTTTTCGTCCACGTGTCGTTCCTGACAAAGCAACCATGTTTGTGTTGCGTGTTAGACTAGCCATAGCAAAAGTAACTTAGGGCATCTTCAAAGTTGTCCCGCAAATGTCCCCGATATATGTCCAGACCTGGCGACATGATGTGAAGGTTTGAGGGTCCGCTTTAACGATGCCCTTACACTAGTAACATACACATGACTCTAGCTTATGTTACTACCTCCGTCCGGGTTTTTAGGTGCCCTCAGCACCCCCATCCCACGCCTGTACCAGATTTATAAGGCCACTGTCTCGAGAGCCATAAAAAAGTGAAACGGTGTGCTGCATGCAAGAGAGAGAGAGTAAGTAATCATGAGCTGCATGCAGGCAAGGAGAGAGAGAGAGAGCGAGTACTACTGGGCTGCATGCACGCGTGCAGTAACTGCGCGTCAATCCCATTGGCCGCTCGCTCTGTAGAATATATCTAAGCGCAGTTACAGGAGATAGCGCCTTGGTCCATGCGTTTTGGTCTGTGGGACTTAAAAACCCGGACGAAGGTAGTACTCCTCCATTTCATAATGTAGTGCCTATAGATTTTTACAAAAGTTAAATATTATAAACTTTGACCATGTTTATAAAGAAAAATAGATACATCTAGAATACCAAATGCTCCTCATTGGATACATCGTGAGTTATATTTTCAGAATATACATGTTTGGTATTGTAGATGTAGATAGTTTTCTCTATACACTTGGTCAAAATTGACAACATTTGACTTTTATAAAAATCTATAGGCACTACATTTTGGAATGGAGGGAATACTACATAGTAGATAGTAACATAAGTGTGCAAATTTGCATACTAGCACTCGGCAACGACGCTCACTAGAATCCTTCCTATTTAGTTGCATCGGGATCCTCACTCACTTTAATATGTGCTATGTATTCATAGCTTTATCTTCTCATATTCTCTTCGCATTGTTCAGTATATCAGAACTACAGTTCACACGGTTCTGTCCTGAGAAGCAAACGTTTTGTCGAGAGCGGCGTTGCAGCACCCGAGCACCAGTGCTCTCTATATTTGACTTTTTCAAATTCGTATTTTTGAAGTTTCAGAATAATGTGAAATTATTTCCCGGGATGCATATACACATTCCGAATACCCGTTGCAAGTTTCGGTAAAAATCTCGTTTTGTTTTGGACTATAGAAAAAAAAATTCTGACAGTATATAGGAGAAAAAAGGTGCCATTTCTGTCAGAAATTTATCTTTTTTGTATTTCCCAAAATACAAAGTATTTCTTCTCTAGATTTCTACCAGTCCTTAGGAATATGTATACGTATTCACATATTTGTTTTAAGGTTTTTTTGAGCATCGAAAGTGTATTTTTCAAAAAATTCAAATATCAAGAGCAATGAAGCTCGGTAGCTGCACGCACTTTTCGACGTTTTGTCCAAATGTGGTTGAGCCGGCCTCACCTAACAACTCCCAACCACCTAGTCGCTTGAATGCCTCGTATATTATCGTGAATTGCTCGTGTGTGATGCTCATCCCTAATGTGCTCATGTTACCAGAACTAGTCCTAAAATGATCATGGGCGTGCCTATCTCCTACGAATCGTGAGGTTTTTATGTTTAGCGTATATGTGTTTAGTCCTCTGTTCACGTGTCCCGGACAAGCCATTCCAACTACTATTTAATCTTATTTTCTTATCAGCACCGTATGTGGTTGTTGCTTGCTAGTGAACTTGTACCGCCTACCACTATGGTTAATCTTAATCATATTTAATTACCGCCTACCATTATCAGCAATGGATGTGGTTGCTGCTTGCTCGTGTCATTTTAAGTTTAATCCCTTTTTTTAACGACAAATTTACACGTGACAGTGTCCGTCGAATCCCGTATAAGATGTATTGGGGGCTTTAGTTGCTAAAGTTTTTAATGTGCTTAGCACCTCATGTAAGCACCGATGCATTGGAAGTAACCTTATGTTACCATAAATCTCTCTCTTCATTAATTACTTGACACATCAATTTTTTGCCTACGTGACATCTATGTTACTCCCATTATAGCTAGCCTTACTAGTAGTGTTGCTTTCCTTCTCCCTCCGATCCATATCAATTGTTGCTAATTTAGTAGAACTCCGATCCAAATTTGTATTAAATCAGCAACAATTAATATGGAGTACTTTACGCACGAACTGCGGGATGGAATAGTGAAGGCAAGATTCTATGGACATCTACCACTCGGTTCCAAGTGTATGTTTCAAATTCATAAGACAATAGTTTGATTCATTTACTTCTTTTAGACGGGCCGACGAGGTTGAAGATATGGTGGGGGGCCATCATGTGCGGGGCGGTCTTCGGCAAGATCCCGGTTGGATTTGGCTCCAGGAGCCGGTGTACGACAGGCTCTCTGGTGGATGTGGATCACGGCGGCGAGGTGTTGGCCTTCCACGCGTGCGGTAGCTGGCCGGCGGTGCTAAGATCCATGGCTTGGTGGTGGTGATCCAGATTCGACCGGTAGGATGGTGGTGATTGCAGACCATACTGCAACAACTTCTTACGGCTCCGCCATGGTGGTTGTCATCGAAAGGTCTTCGGGAGGGTTCATCTCTCTTTGATCCAGTGGTTGACTTTGGCGGTGAGATACAAACCAACTATGAATGAAGGTTTGATGTAGAGAGATGGTTGTGGCAGTGGCGGCAGTCGCATTGCATGTAACTATTGGGATCACGAAAAAGTGGAGTTGACAACACATAAGAGACTTCAATTGTGGTGCTAGTCGAGCACCCGGCCTCGAGCTCAGGGGCGAAAGCCTAGGTCAACCGGAGTGGTTATACCTGGCAACAACGTTGTTTTTCTTACATTGTACCTTGTTGAAGGCAATTCTCGGATATGTTTGAAATGATTCTTTAGGGAGAAAACCAAAATTCTGGCCTTCTGGGTGGATCCGGTGATGACATTGCTTGAGTGTTTCTCCCTTCCGGAAGACAATGCTATTGAAGAAACTTACCATCCATGGGGTGTACTGGAATGGTTGGTGTGGATATGGTTATTGTTGCACTTTGTCTATCGCATCTAATCGCTTTAGGGCATCTCCAACGCTGCCCCAAAAAAGTCTTTGGTATATATATATGTCTGTTTTTATGTCCGGACGTGGTCCGTGGACATGGTGCTGGAATGAGCCATCAATGCTAATCACAAATATCAGGTTGGATGGAGAAAAAGTAGGTGGGGACCATGCATGTGGTGGGCTATTCGTGGTGTGGTGTCTGGTTGTGAGGAGAGAGAGGGGGGCCATGCATGTGAAGAGAGAGAAAAGAGAGGAGGACCATGTGAGGGCTTTTGGTTGTTCAAGTGGATGTCGGACTCCGATATAGCACCCCCCTTCCAACATGTTTGTCTCCAAATTGTCGAAAAACGGACATTCGTATCACTTCGCGAACCGATGCAGGACCGAGTTAGATTGCAAAAGTGAACAAAAATGTCCGGTCAGACATATACCAGAGTTTTGATGATCTCCCTTGGAGATGTCCTTAGGGTTTTCCACTTTTTTCCCTCGCTACGCGTATTTTTGGTTTTAAATGACTTTGCTAGTTGCCGGCGTGTTTTTACATGTGTCTGTGTGAGTTGGTGTTGACGGTATGCATTTCAGTTATGTAGAGGCTGGATGTGTGTTTATTGTGTTATGTATCTTCTTAATACTCCATTTAAAGCCGATAAAATCCACACTTTGTCGAAAAATGTATATTATTTTGGACGGATCAAAGCGAACCTCGGGATAAAGTTAATAAATGTATTATTAGTTAAATCAAAGACCAAAAATCCCATACCTATCAGGGCATCTTCAATGGTTGTAACATAGTTGTTGGTAGACTTTGCCACATAGAATTTTTGATGATGTGTCATGCAATAAATGAGGAAAAAGAGAAAAGTTGTATGTACATGAACCAACACCCCTTGCACAAGCTCCAATGTAGAATGAGAGAGCACTTTATTTATTATCTCATATCCTATTGGGCAAACTAGATACAACCCATTGGAGATGTTGTATGTTAAGGTGTTGATTGATGATATGGCATATTTTATCAACAAGCTAACATACAAACTGTTGGAGATGCCCTTAGAGTAAGTATATTATGGCGGCGTAGGCGGGTTGTAAGACTTTAAATATTATATATCTTTGCTAAGTTGGATGAGAGAAAAGATAAGAGAGAAGATAAACGGGTTGTACACTTATCGAAAAAGGCTTTCGTCTCACTTTATATATAAAGCAACGACCAACAACATCCTCGTACAGACCCACGCCACCAGAACACACGCACACACCCAAGGCAAGATACATAAGGGCTGAGTGTAGCAACACCACCCCAAGCACTACAAGAGCAGCCGGGTCCTCGACCGTGAACATGCCACCGCGAAGAGATGAAGCCGCATATGACAAACTGTGGGCTCCAAGGTGGTGCCTTCAGAAAGGATACGACACCGGAGCGCCGCCACAGCCCGACCCGAGAGTCAGAGTTTCCCCTAGAGCAACACGATATGTTATGATTGGCCGCAACGACGCCTTCTAGAAGGGAGCGAGCTTCGCCGCCGCCGGTCCGTCCAAAGAGAGAACATGTTTTCACCCCGGCCCATACTCACCGCCATCAAACGCCACACCCCGGCGACCATGCCGCCCACACGACTCTGGTCACTGGGCAGCACCAAGGCACGGGCTTTGCCCATGAGCAACGCAACACCACCACCAAGGCCACCGCCCCGGCATCCAAGACCTCGACATACCTCACCAGTTACCCAATGCCACGCCACCTATAGAGATGGGTGGAAAGGCCCCGCCTTTCGCACCCCTGAGCTGCCCCCAACTGGCCGCCATCGGCCTGTCCTGCTGCTGGGCGCGAGACTAGCGCGGTCCTGCCGCTGGGCGCGAGACGGGCGCGGTCCTGCTGCCGGGCGCGAGACGGCGATGAACCACAGCTGAGAAAAGCCTAGTCCTTCGACGGAAGTGGTGCGCGAGCAACGAAGGGAGGAATCGAAGGCCGCCGCACACCGCTTACGGATGAACCGACACCGAAACATGCCAGCAGCCGACATGCCAAGCTACCGTGGATCCCTCCACGGCCGGAGCAGCAGCCACACCAGGCCACTGCCCATTCGGCACCGCCCGCCGGACTCCAGGCGTTGAATCCGCCGGGCACGGAGCCACCAGATCGGCCAGTGCACCGGTCGCACCACCTGCGCCGCCTCATGCACCACCACACCTGCGCCGCCACCTCCCCCAGCCACGACGGCCACGGCAGAGGCGGCCGCCCGCAGCCACGCAGCCCACGGCCTGCGCCGCCCGGAGGCCAGATCCGGCCGAGGCCACCGCATCCCGCCCCCAAGCACGCACCCTCCCACGACGCCCGTCACGCCGCCGCCACGCCGCCGCCGCACTGCGCCGGCGCGCCGCCGCGCTGCCGCGCCCTTCGCCTAGCGGGGCACCCCGACCCGCCAGCCCCGGCCAGCCCCGAGATCGACACGTGAGGGGACAGGGACGCCCCGCCGCGGGGAGAGGGGAAGAAGGAGAGGGGACCTGGCCGGCGGCGGCTAGGGTTTCCTCCCGGTCGTTCGCGGGGCGACTCGGGAGGGAAATGGGGCTATATCACGGGTTGTACACTTACAGCCAGCTGTAGCATGGGTTCTAAAAAACTATATGAAAATGTATGATGGGCATGTGATACAAAAGTACATTCACAGCCGTTGCAGTGCGGGTTCTAAGAAACTACGGTCTTTTTGGTCGTCAAAATACGCTTCGCAGACGGACTAGCACGTCCGTGCACGGCACCACCTCTTTTATCTTCCTAGGTTTATAAGGCCGCATGCGCCTAATTCACACAAGTTGTTAATTCGACTTTGCATGCAAAACGCTAGGAATTAACCAAAAATGCTAAACGTGCAGGTTGTTACATGAACTTTACGAGGACCCTTCCTCTAATTCGCTCCACCCCTATTTTCCATGTGGGTGGCCCCCTCCTTCCCATTAATTCAATGATAATTTGCCATCTTAAACTTACCCCGTAAAACTCTGTAAGGCTGGTCGTAATGAGGAGTATCATATACTATATCCCTAATATATAGCATCATGTATTAGTATCATATATTACCTTATTTATATCATGCATGACACATAATAATATATTTTTTCGGGTAAATGACACATAGTAATATAGTATTTATTATGATACGGTATCATGATATGATACCCAACCCTTTTTTTCTTCATTTAATTATATTCCACCTCATCAAAATTGCTTACTACTCCTTCCGTTCCTAAATATAAGTCTTTGTAGAAATTCCACTAGATGGACTATATACAAAGGAAAATAAATGAATCTACACTTAATATGCATTTATATACATCCGTATATGGTTCATAGTGGAATCTCTACAAAGACTTACATTTAAAAACGAAAAAAGTAATTGGTATACACGATACTATTTATGATACTTTTATTATAACCAACCTAAGGATCAGCCTAATTAATTGAAGCCCTCGTTTCTCTCTACCAGCCAATGCATGCAGCAACCGCACCAAAGGATTGGGCAAGCATGTGAGGCCTGAAACAAAAATCTATGGGAAGCAGCCGTCACGATTTTCTAGCGACTAAGGGCCTGTTTGTTTCCAAATAAATCACCAACTTATAAGTCGAAAAGTGAACAAAGTGACTTATTTTGCCAAACGGACCCGACTTATAAGACAGCCCAACTTATAAGTCATAAGTTACTCCACCCCAACTTAAAACTTATAAGTCATCCCCTTTTGCGTGGGTCCCACCACCTGCATGACGTTGATTGGTGTGGAAAAATGTGTCAGGTGACTTATAAATCAGGTGACAACCAAACAGACGTGACTTATAAGTCACTGGTTTTAAGTCACGTGACTTATAAGTCACGTGACTTATTGGAACCAAACAAGCCCTAATGTGATGCTCTTTTTCTTAAGTGCTCCATGCTGGTTGTGTTTTTTCATGACCGATACTCTGCCTCGGTCCTGTTGCTTTGGCTCTTGGGACTTGTAACTCTGGATGGAGGTGGTACTATTTTTATTACACATAACTTGTAATTTATAATTAAAATTACAATCAAAATATGACGCAAAATACGAGTGGACTAATATACAAGAACGGATGTAGTATACTGGTGGGAGTATGCAATTTTGATCCGTTTCAAAAAAGGAAAATGAATAGCACTGAGTCAGCTATGAGTATACTACAGTTATGGCATTTATGAGGTAGGCAGCTATGATCCCCGAGATATGTTCGTCCATGCGCTCCATTTAATGAGCCTGTTAGCCTGGTGTAGGAGAATCACAACCACATCTAGCACTAGCATAAACATTTATTTTGTGCATCATTAAGACTCTTTAATGCATCATTTTTAGTGTGTTACTCCCTCGGTCCGGGTTTATTGGACCTACTAGCCAAAACTCGAGTACCAAGAAACAATATCATTGGTAAGAGCATTTGTAGCATATCCCGTATAACGCCGACCTGCAAAACGCGTTTACAGTTCGCGAAAAAACGACTTTGTGGGCCGGCGCGGGTGGTGACAGAGTCAGGCCCTGCAAAAAGGACCCGAGAAAAGAATATTCGCGAAATAGACTCTTTTATGGGTCGGTTTGCGGGTCGGCGTAGATCTCGTATAACGCCGGCCCGCAAATCCGTTATTTGCATTTCAATTTTACACATGAAAATATATTACTTTGCTTTTTTATTTTCTTCAGCCGCATTGGATACATAGTAATTCATCAAATCTTTGCTAGAATAGCAAGACCAAAGAAAACAACAATCACAATTATGCATTTTAGAAGATATCCAATTTCCATAACTGCTCCCACTAGTTGGGGCAATATCTTCTCCAAGCATTCGTTGTTGATCTGCGGATTCTTGATCTTGTATTCTTTCACTAGTTGGTTCTAAAGAAGTAGACTGACGTTTGCTTGAACTATGTCGGTATTTCCCCAAAGAGGAAGTGATAATGTAGCACATCAACGGTAGGTATTTTCCTAAGTGATGAGACCAAGGTCATCAAACCAGTAGGAGAACCACGCAACACAACTAAACAGCTCCTGCACATAAATAACAGATACTTGCAACCCGACGTGTTAAAGGGGTTGTCAATCCCTCTCGGGTAACGGCGCCACAAATTGGCACGGAGACGGGAAAAGTTATAATAGATTGGATAAATAGATCGCAAATAAAATAAAGTGCAACAAAGTATTTTTGTATTTTTTAGTTTAATAGATCTGAAAATAAAAGCAAAAAAAAATAGACTGCAAAGGCAAATATATTAAAGAAGAGACCCGGGGGCTGTAGGATTCACTAGTGGCTTCTCTCGAGAAAAATAGCAAACAGTGGAAGAACAATTACTATTGGGCAATTGATAGAACTTCAAATAATCATGACCATATCCAGGCAATGATCGCTACAAGAAATACGTCAACTTGGGACCATCACTATTGGTCCTTGAATGGTCACTATTTTCCATTTGCGACCTTTTTTTGACCAAAAACAGATGGTCAAAAGCTGGCTGTCATAAACTAAAATTAACGACCTTCTTTGTCATAAGGTCATTGAAGGCAACGACCAAAACAAAAGGTCGTTGATCCTACGACCTTCTGTTTAGGTCGTTGATTGTCTGCTCAGGCCATGTCCGATCCGACGTGGCAAGCTGATGTGGCAAAATTGTGACCAAATGAAAAGGTCGTTGTTTAGAATCAGTCCGGTCCAATTCGACACGTTACTTGGGCCAAGCCCAATAATTCAGCCTATTTGTGTTTTTTCTGTCAATTATTGGTCAGGTTCATGGGCCAAGCCCAATACTGCGGCCTTTTTTATTGTTGGGCCGTGGCCTTCTTACCATCAATTGATTTTCTATTTTTCAATCGTTATATTTTGGATCTGGTCCCACTAGTTAGATGTGTCCCACTAGTCATAATGCCATAGATTGGTCCCGCATGTCAAAAAAAATTCAAAATTGCTTAGATTATATTCATAAGTGGGACATAAATTGGTCCCCCTGATCAGGTCTCCATTTCACATCTTTTTAACATACATAATCACTATTTCAAACAGGACATAACAAATATAATTCATCAAATAACACTATAGTAGTCTTTTACAATCCGTTACAGTCTACTATAGAACCAAAAAACTCTTCCTAAGTAGGTCATCGCTGCTTTCGCACTTGGCTTCACGGCTTCACACTCAAAAAAATTAGGCCTGGAGCTCCTGTAAAAGGGTGAACATAAAGGCAAAAAGTTAGGCCTGAAGCTCCTGGAAAAGAGTGAACATAAAAGGCTACCAGCTTAAATAAAGAAAAAACAAGTAAGAAAAGGACATATATGTTGTCCCTGGAAGGCGAACGCATAGAACAGCAAGAACAGCAGGAAAATTGTACAAGAACAGAGCATGGAAGTAGATTAATTATATGAAACCAAAAACTAAATTATTGCAGATTAGATTAGACAGGAACAGAATGTAGAAGCAGATTATATGGAAGCAAAAAACCAAATCATTACGGAGCACATAATAATACATGAAGAGAAAGAAGCAACTATAAAGGCCAAAACTGGGCAAACCATGAACAACAGCACAACGGCGGAAGTATCCCTATTTGCATCATGTTGAACGGCGGAAGACGAGCTCAATGTCGTTCCCATCGAGGACGATCTCATCCATGACCTTCTCGGACTGCAGCTCCGCCAGATGCGGCAACAACATCTCCGACAACCACAACAACATCAGCATCACCAATAATGACATGCGTTACATTTCATATCATCATTACAGAAGAATAAAATTTAAGACACAATCAATCATAATTTCTAACAAAAAAATCATCATCAGCAAGTCCTAACTTAACAACAGCAAAGAGAAGAAGAGAAGAGAGGAAAATAGAAGAAAAGAGATGAGAAGCTTCTGTTAATGAAAAAGAATTACTCATCTTTTCAAATGAATCAAATGAGTACCTCTACACTGCATGTTTAATTAAAGTAACTGAAAATGTTTAAGTTAATTTAAATTAACAAAAAAAGGGCTATATGCTAATCAGTTAACAGAAAAGGGTATTATTTAAGGTAATTGAAAAAGGTTTCAGTTAAATTGGCAGAAAAAGGTTTCAGTAACTGAAGAGAGGTTCCATTTACTCTAAATACTTAGAAGCTTAGTTATAGAATTAGGAGTAGAAGTTGTTACCTGCTAGTAGAAGTAGCTTCAAATTTACAACTTCATTTCAGACAAATTTACAACTTCATTTCAGAATTAGTAGTACAACTTAATTTGAAAGTTACAACTTCATTTCACTGAATCCAGTGTTGTAGGCTAGCAGCAGTAGCAAGGGAACTCAAGATTAACAAAGCTACAACAAAATCAACAAGCTACTCCAAAGGACGATTCATGTGTATATTAATCAACAAGCTACAGAACATCACATCTGAGGGGATTTCTTTAGTTCTCTACTGTATATATTAATCTTTTAGCATGAAACGAACACATGGATAACTAGTAACTACAAGTTGTAGAGTAAAGTAAACATGGCCACCAAGATAGTACTGTATTATAAAAATCATTCATGCAACACATGCATTTTCCTTTCAGTTAGACAAAGGACGGAAATGGTGGTTCGAGTTTCGCTGAAATTCAACAAAAATCTGAATTCTGCTGGGGCTGGGCGTGCTGCATGCAGGTGTCACCGAATGTTTCAGACATAAACCTTGGTGTGGAGTTTCGTGTGTCAAGCGCCGAACTGAGCACACACCATCAAGCTCAGAAACTCCTATGATTGCTTGCTCTGGCTCCTAAGCATATATGAACAAATCAAGAAGGAGACAAGACAAAAACAAAAATAGTATAAATCTTGCAAGTTGCAACAGATATGCATAGTTGGAAATTACAAACAAAGCAAAATAAATCGCCATGGTAGAGGCGTATACAAAAAGATCTACAAAGTCATGAAGCAATGTGCAGTGGAAGATCTAAACAGTATTTACAAAACCATGGTTTTTTCTCTGTATAAAAAAAGAGCTTCGGACCTCTTTTTTTAAAACAGAGCAGTATTTATTGTAGTTTTTGATACTTAGGTTTTTTAATACTCTGCTATCAAACATAGCCGAACTTATTCTGCATGTACATGTTCTCTGCTTGGTATAAACTATGATCACATAGTGAGCAAGAACAAACAATGAATCTTGCATCCATAGTATCTCCTATCAATTTCAATAGTGCAAAATTAGCACACTTCAACATAAGCTCATCAGTTAAGCACTTGAGCCAAAAAAAGAAACGCCGTAAGTCCAAAATACTAAAAAAACTGCACTTTAATCAGCTAAGCATACAACAGATTTAGGAGAAGCACATGACACCACAACAAGCACATCAATAGGCAGCAGCTATTGGAGATGATGCTCTAAGCCAGCGATATCGCACAAACACTGGCGGCAACTTAGCATATATAGCAGGAGCGGTGTCTGCTGACCTACTGCCGAGGAAAACACAATTATCTCGACTCCATACAAACACTATGGAAGCAGACTGCTACAAAATAGGCAGCCTGGCCGCCTCATACAAACAAAGAGAGAAGCATAACAGAAGTGCAGAAGTATGTATTACTAAGTAAATGTGTAGACAGTGGAGTGGAACATGCATATAAATTTTACTGAATATGATCACAGATTCATATGAGGTGTGCATATAAATTTTACTGGATAGGATCACAGAATCACACAATCACTAGGCCTACCAATCACTTCAACCCAAACTACAAATAGCAGAAGCTCCAAGTCCAATATTACTATTGTTGTAGTTTCTAATGGGATTTAGCTTTTTATTTGAGATAACAGTACATAAATCGTCAGACCAGATATTGATTATATGCTTTCAATGAATGTAAATAAACCAACAAATGAATGTAAATACATATATGAAGTTTCAGTTATATGCAACAACATGGTCAAACAAAGTCCTGCGACATTATGTTAAGACAAATGAGACAAATTGCAGGAATCGTTGGCGGCTCAGGGACGATCACACATCCAACAACATGAATCAACAGATGGACGAACAAAGTCCTTCTACTTCAAGTTCAGCGGTACATGTTCACACACAAACCTTGTATCATTCCTAGCGTGGATCCAGGTGTTGCCAATGGTGAGATGCCCGTGGTCAGCGACCACGAGAAGTTCAGGTTGTCGGAGAAGGCATGATCTGTAGAAGGAGGCCGCAGAAGGGCACCTTCGGGTTGATCCACCGGCGAGGCGATGCAGATCCGTCGGGGGAAGGCCGCCGGGGTCGTCCTTGTTCGGATGGAGGAGAAGATCCTTGCGGTTGGAGAAGAAGTCCGGCGTACCCTCACCCATGACAGAGATGAGTGATACATCCATTTTGCATCATGCTTTTCTACCGATATTTATTACATTATGGACTATTATTACACGTTATGTCACAATACTTATGGCTATTCTCTCTCATTTTACAAGGTTTACATGAAGAGGGAGAATGCCGGCAGCTGGGCTTCTGGGCTGGAAAAGGAGCAAATATTGAAGACCTATTCTGCACAGCTCCAAAAGTCCTGAAACTCCATGAAAGTCATTTTGGGAATTAATAAAAAATATCCAACGGAAGAAATACCTAAGGGGGGCCACCCACCGTCCACGAGGGTGGGGGGCGCGCCCTACCCCCTGGGTGTGCCCCCTGCCTCGTGGGCCACCTGGCAGCCCTCCGGTGCCCATCTTCTGCTATATGAAGTATTTTACCCTGAAAAAATCATAAGCAAGCTTATGGGACGAAACTCCGCCGCCACGAGGCGGAACCTTGGCGGAACCAATCTAGGGCTCCGGAGGAGCTGTTCTGCCGGGGAAACTCCCCTCCAGGAGGGGGAAGTCATCACCATCGTCATCACTAACGTTCCTCTCACCGGGAGGGGGTCATTCTCCATCAACATCTTCATCAACACCATATCCTCTCAAACCCTAGTTCATCTCTTGTATCCAATCTTTGTACCGAAACCTCAGATTGGTACCTGTGGGTTGCTAGTAGTGTTGATTACTCCTTGTAGTTGATGCTAGTCGGTTTATTTGGTGGAAGATCATATGTTCAGATCCTTAATGCATATTAATACCCCTCTAATTATGAACATGAATATGCTTTGTGAGTAGTTACGTTTGTTCCTGAGGACATGGGAGAAGTCTTGCTATTAGTAGTCATGTAAATTTGGTATTCGTTCGATATTTTGATGAGATGTATGTTGTCTCTCCTCTAGTGGTGTTATGTGAACATTGAATACATGACACTTCACCATTATTTGGGCCTAGAGTAAGACATTGGGAAGTAATAAGTAGATGATGGGTTGCTAGAGTGACAGAAGTTTAAACCCTAGTTTATGTGTTGCTTCGTAAGGGGCTGATTTGGATCCATATGTTTCATGCTATGGTTATGTTTACCTTAATACTTCTTTTGTAGTTGCGGATGCTTGCAATAGGGGTTAATCATAAGTGGGATGCTTGTCCAAGAAAGGGCAGTACCCAAGCACCGGTCCAGCCACATATTAAATTATCAAAGTAACGAACGCGAATCATATGAGCATGATGAAACTAGCTTGACATAATTCCCATGTGTCCTCAGTAGCGCTTTTCTCATTATAAGAACTTGTCCAGGCTTGTCCTTTGCTACAAAAAGGATTGGTCCACCTTGGTGCACCTTATTTACTTTCATTACTTGTTACCCGTTACAAATTATCTTATCACAAAACTATCTGTTACCTACAATTTCAGTGCTTGCAGAGAACACCTTACTGAAAACCGCTTGTCATTTCCTTCTGCTCCTCGTTGGGTTCGACACTCTTACTTATCGAAAGGACTACGATAGATCCCCTACACTTTTGGGTCATCAAGACTCTTTTCTGGCGCCGTTGCCGGGGAGTGAAGCGCCTTTGGTGAGTGGAACTTGGTAAGGAAACATTTATATAGTGTGCTGAAATTTACTGTCACTTGTTACTATGGAAGCTAATCCTTTGAGTGGCTTGTTCGGGGTATCTTCATCCCGACCAGTAGAGCAAAGAGTTGCTCCTCAACCTACTGAACCTACTGAAATTTTTTACTTTGAAATTCCTTCAGGTATGGTAGAGAAACTGCTAGCTAATCCCTTTGCAGGAGATGGAACATTGCATCCCGATTTACACCATATCTATGTGGATGAAGTTTGTGGATTATTTAAGCTTGCAATTCCAATGTTATAGTCCCAAGCCCACATCATCATCTTCTTCTTCTTCTTCTTCTTCTTCTTTTTCTTCTTCTTCATCATCATCATCTTCTTCTTCTTCATCATCATCTTCTTCTTCTTCATCATCTTTTTCTTCTTCTTCTTCTTCTTCTTCTTCTTCTTCTTCTTCTTCTTCTTCTTCTTCTTCTTCTTCTTCTTCTTCTTCTTCTTCTTCTTCTTCTTCTTCTTCTGCTTCTTCTGCTTCTTCTTCTCCTGCTTCTTCTTCTTCTTCTTCTTCTTCTTCTTCTTCTTCTTCTTCTTCTTCTTCTTCTTCTTCTTCTTCTTCTTGATAGTTCCACATAGCAAACGGAGTTTCACAAATAGCAAACACATACTTTCACAACCACAAGACTTTTCAATTACAACCAAGTATCGAATAGCAGAATTTAATTCATCCTTACCCTCTTGCTCTTGGAGGCACGGACCTCATTCCTCTTTGAACAAGTCTCTTCAGTTTTCTTCTTGGACCGTCGAGGAACCGGTCTCTCGAAAGGGTCCGGACTCAGCAAATCCTTCTTTTTCGGATTCCTCTTCGGCAACTGAGATGGTTGAGATGATTGAGTTTGTGTAGGTCCGTAATCTTCATCGTACTCCCTAAATCCACTATTCAGTAGATTTAGGGATGGTTGAGATGCATCTGTTCAGCTCACCGGACTGTAGAGGCATAAGTTAATCACGATGATGAATAAAATAATTTAAATACAACCGTCGGTTCAAACTTACCACTCTGTTGATGAGGGGTGCAAACTCCCTAAATCCACTATGCATGTCTCTGATGCCGGTCTAGCAGGCCTCTTCCTCGGGGTCATCCCTCTCCAACTCCGTGATGTCTTCTGCCGTCCACTTAGGCGTGAGATGAAATAATGGAGCGGAATACTAGTTTTCTTTCTTGTAGTTTTGTTTTTGCGCGTAGAAACTTTAATTGTGAAGCTCACGATCTGGGCATGTATGCTTGAAATCTAGCTATAGGTCATTATGTTTGGTTGTGAGCCCTCCATGACCCAAACCTTGTATTTATGAACATTGCTTTGAATAAATAAAGTGGGAGAGATTTTTCAAAAGAAATGTTAACTTTACATCTTGATCACTGACTTGACCCTTTCGTTGACTTAGAGTCGGTAATTGTTGACCTTTTCAAAAAGTTCATAGATTTTGAAAATATATTATGGATTCCAGGAAAGTTCACTTGTGCCGCGGATTCAAATACATGCAAAATTGAAAATAATCAAGGAGTTTAAAAAAGTTTGTGGATTTCAGAAAGTTGACACATTGATGAAATTTATGGTTTTCAAATAAGTTCGTGCACTTGAAAAGAGTTTGCAAATTTGAAAATTGTTTGGGATTATCAAAAAAGTTCATGAAAAAGTGAAGATTTTTTTATGAACTTAAAAAATTACTTGAATTCCAGAAATGTTCACAAAAATAAAAAATAAAAAAATAACAGTGAAAAAAAACAAAACTAAAAAAAACATGGCCCCGAAAGAACTAGAAAGAACCGACTCAAAATAAACCATTCCCACAACCGTGTGAAGGAGATGTGGGCTTGGGCGCCATGTACTAATTGTACTGTATACATGGCGTCGCTATGCTTTTGTGCCCGCTTGTAACTTGGCACTCGTGTGGGCCAGCCCAACAGCGCACGCTCATGGACGTCGTCCGTTGCATTAGCTCGCGCATTTGACCAATGACCAGAACAGTTTGAACATTATCTATGATTATTGACCACTAACTACCATTGACCCGTTGACTTTAAAAAAGTTATAGAATTCAAAAAAATCACAAAACATGAGAAACAAACAATATTTACAAGTTTATAAAAATGTTCACGAATTCTAAATAAGCTCATGGATCTGAATTGTTTTCCCAATAATAAAAAGTGTTCATGGATTTGGAAAATATACGTGGACTTCAAAAATGTTCATAGATTTGAAACAAGTTCACAGATTGCCAAAACGATGTTCACACATTTGCAAAAGTTCCATGCATTTGAAAATTTGTTCACAACTTAAGAAAAAGTTTACGAATTTGAAAATATCCATGAGTTCAAAAAAAATCTTAATGGACCTGAAATTTTTTCAAGAATTTGAAAAAAGTTTGCAGATTCTACAAGGTCCATGAATTTGAAAAATATTCACGAACTAGAGAAAAATGTTTGAAATTTGTGAGAATAAATATTCAGAGAATGTTCACAAAAGTTCATGAATTTGAAAATTATGCATGGTTTTCAAATAAAGTTCATGATTTGAAAAAAGTTCACGGATTTGAAACAAAAGTTCACAAACTTAAAAATTCATAGTTTCGAAATAGTTCATGGAATTTATAAGGGGGAAAAAGAGAAAACAAAACCAGAGAAACCCGGTTGGGAGCTTCTAGAAGTTTCACAAAACCGTGTAGAAGCTTTGCAAAACTGGATGGTGTTGCTTCCATACAAATAAAAATGCACCCTACATGGGCCGGCCCATTTCCTATGTAGGTGTGCTAGGAGTGTGTGCGTCATTTGCAGAAACAACAATAAGTGGCGCCTGAAGCGCCAAATAAGAATTTGAGTGAGGTTGTATCCCTGTAAAAATTATGCAATATTACACCAGGGGGTCTATTTAGGATAAAACATTAGGCAATATTAAATAGTTCCAACCTCTCTTAATTTTTTGTATGAAACTAAATCAAGGTTACATCACTATAATCAAAAGGCCTATATAGGATAAAATCTTTTTTAAAAGGAAGGTTACCTATGGAAAAATACTAAAGATGCAAATCTTACAAAAAAGAAACTACTCATTTTTCTAAGTTGAATTAGAGGATCCCTAAGACGTTGGGTTAGTGGTATTCACTATTTTTTCTCCGTTGAAAAGGAAGGCTTTTCTTAGGTTGTGTCATCAATAACTTATTCTCTTCAATAAAAGATGTCTGATCACAAGTAAGGTTAGTGTTACAAACATCAACATTTGTAATCATAGGAAAGTTAATATTGGCATGAGTGTCTAGATGACTAAGTCGAAGTTTCTCATAACTCTCCTGAAGCTTGGTGTGCTCCCCTCCTCAACCTTAAAGAGACACGACATCAAGGAGCTCAAGATCCTTAGAGAGAGAAGCATGAGCTACCTTTGACTTGGCTCTTGGAAACTTTTAGCTCTTGGCAAGTTTTAGTTGCCTTTTTAGGAAGACCAAGTTCATAGCATTTTTCATTAGTTCTTTTAGTCAACCATAAATTTATCACTCTTGAGCTTCCTCAAATTATACTTTTCGCTCGAGGAGATCACCGTTCCTGGTTTCTTTGGCAACACGGGGCATGTGTGTGTTCTTACCTACCATATCCATGAGACAATTGTTGGAAAACTTAGCAGGAAAAAAAATCCCGATCTACGAATAAAACTCAGGATCACTATGAAAATGTAAAGAGGTTCAAATCTCATCTTTACGAACCAGGCATCAAATATAAGAGGTTGGTGAAGACGTTGATGTAGATTCTTGCATCTAAGATTGAATCCCCCATCCACGAGAATTTTCTCCCGTTCCAAGATCAAGGGAAAGATCCCTCTACCGGTATCCATGCATACAAAATCATCGATCCAATAGAGCTTCGCTATGCAGAACAAAGAAATACCGAAGACTAGAGGTGGAGTGGAACAACCTTGCGTTC
>NC_041387.1:678104584-678139148 GCF_002162155.2 Triticum dicoccoides
GTTCGGTAATGTGCATACATGACAGAAAACTCCTTCTAGTTAATCAATAGCGGGATCTTTGCATCCATATTGACTCCTACATGTATACACAATATTTATCAAGCGAACTTTTTTTTCCAAGAACACAATTCCCTTTGCCTCGCGATACATAACAAAACCCGAGGTGGGACTTCGGATATCCATGTGAATGAACAACTTGATCACTATACCAAATTATCCTCGTTATGAGTTTTGCCCTCTTTTCTCATTTTCGCATTTTGGTACCCCGTGATCATATCACACTATGTATGGTCGGACGATGATGGATAGCGTAATACCGAGAGGGCCAGGGAAATCACATTCTTGAATTGTCGAGTCCTAGACATACAATTTGATATACCTGAACGTTGTCGTTATAGTCACACGGAACTAAAATACATCTAGATACATCCATTTTCGAGACAAGTATTTTCCGGACGGAGGGAGTATTTGAGACAAGTTTTAGCAAAACCAGTTTGAAGAGGATTTTTAGGAAAGCCGGTTCGAAGTTGTTGGTTTGTTAAAACAGATTTGTAGAGTTCTTTGTTTGGGCTTAAAAACGTAAAATATGGCTACTGGTTTGGCTGAGGCGAGTGTTCAATGGATTACCGGCCGTCTCACAACTGAATGTCCCTTTCCTCTAAATCTTGTTGGATGATTTGATGTAGTACATACACAGTCTCCTGTTCCACGAGCTGTAGCGCTGCATGCTGATGAGCAACTCAAGCATCCAGTACGTAACAAGCACGATAAGTCGCCCAAGTCGTAGAGGTAGCAGGGCGGCCATGGCCATCTGGAGCAACATGTTGGAGGCGTTGATGTCGCCAAGCATCCGTACCTCCTTGCCTGTTGTTACGCCATGCAACCCTCCGTCGAGGGTGCTCGTCCAAGCTTTACAGGATGACAACCAATCACAGACAACGAGCCTGTAAATCCTTCGTACACCGCCCGTACATCTAGCATTGCTCAGAAAATATACTACTCGCTCGCCATTGGGCCGGGCACCCAAGAATTGCATGATCGCTTGTGTCAACAGCAAGCACAAAGGTTCGACAACGTCATTTGTTTTTTCTTTTTGCATGCACAGGCCCACTTGCCAGCCCCTCTCTCTCCTCTCCTTTCTCTCTTTTCTCTCTCCTCTCTTTTTCCTTCCACCACCTACCAGCAGGACAAGATGGCGGAGGGGCCGGTGAACGGGCGTCCTCGACAGTACTGGAGACGGTGTCGAGCTGCGTGGTACCGCCACGCGTCCTCGGAATGCGTCTTGGGGTGGGGGGATGCATGGCTGGGAAATTTTGCTTCCCCAAGCCTAAAATTCTGTCGGCGCGACCCCAAGCGGCGAAAAACAGACCTTCTGAGGACACCAACGAGTAGAGATGCTCTTAAATATTTTAGGTATAACTGTCAACAGATATTTTTTTTTTTAAGATAAAAGGCATACGTCCGACTTTTTAAATAAAGCCATCAGACAAAGTAACAAGCCACACAACCAACATCCAAACAGCCATAGAAACTAGGCAGACCAAGACAGAAGTTGAGGTACGTACAAGGCAAACCAGCCAACCAAAAGACTAAACAGACGACGCCAAGGACAAACCAGCCAGATCGATCAGGCTCTAACAAGTTTAGATGCATGAGCTGCAGTAGCAAGAACAAAGGCGCATGCGCGGCGATGTTCACTGTGAGTCGACGACGCAGCCCGTCGAGCCTTTTTCTAAAACGCGTTTTCATAAAAACGCATATTTTAGGTATAACTGTCAACAGATATTAGCTTGCTGACCCAAGTTTGCTCTGTATATGAATTGGTATATATTCATATTCCCTCAACCTTTTTTTTGGCATGGTAATACATGTCTCATTCATATCATAAAGAAAAAAGTACAAATCACGTAAAGACCGACATGACAAAACTGAAAAGATAGTAGAACATCTCTGAGCTTGACACCAACGCTCGTCAACTGCTTCTGGCACCACCACAGCAGCCACCGAAGAAAAGAATGACGAATCATCACCTCACCCGAGCTCGACGCGGCCCCATCGCTGATATGCAGCTTTGCGGACCTCCAAAGTGGCTCACCAAAAGTGAAGCCCTTGCCGTTGAACGAATCAGACCGGGGCAACACCCCGGACACGCCATCGAACTCCAGATCTGGCACCCCACCACGACTAAGACGCCGAATGAGGAAACCATACCTGCCATCCACAAACCACGAGCCCAGCAGATATTCCGTCTTCCAGATGTCATCGATGCAGACCACAATCTGCATCCGCTCCTGGACTACCTCCCAAGCTCCGTGGCGACGCTGGAGCAAACGTCGTCGCAACGGCGGAGTCCGAGGACACAGGTCCACCACGAGGATGCCGCCGCCGCCACACCATCCTTGCTTGAACAGACTGGTTTCCAAATCCATCCCCAACCATAGGACTGATGGCCTCGTCAGGGAAGGATCCGAAGATTCATTATTCAGCGCCGCCATCGTCATCACCGAAGCAAAGACGATGAACAACC
Source organism: Triticum dicoccoides (assembly GCF_002162155.2). Classification (NCBI taxonomy): domain Eukaryota; kingdom Viridiplantae; phylum Streptophyta; class Magnoliopsida; order Poales; family Poaceae; genus Triticum; species Triticum dicoccoides. The sequence goes on from NC_041387.1 coordinate 678,107,112, forward strand.
TAAAAACCTAAACTACAAGGGAGAAAAATCGATCCATACGCGTGGATCCGGCGGGCCCCCTCACCACCGACGACCGAGGTCGCCCTCAACCTGCGCACTAGGCGCACGATCTCCACTTGTGCACAATTGCGCAACGGCTGTACCCCAAACCTGCATATATGCAGAGCAATACGATGAGCAGCACTGCGGTGCATTCTATTCCCTTGTCCCTCGATCTCAATTATGAGAACCAAATTTTGCTTATCCACGAATTAGTTAGATGAGCCAAACAAATTTTAAGTTTGTTAGAGCCCGGAACGGGTTTATAGATAACTGATTCTCTATAAACCAACTACCCAAACAACCCCTTAGATGCGGACTGGGCCGGCTACCCTCCAGCTACACGCCGCTCTACCTCCGGCTAAACTGTCTTCCTCGGTGACGCTTTCATCTCCTGGTCGTCGAAGCGCCAAGCCACGGTGTCTCGGTTGAGTGTAGAGGCAGAGTATCGTCGCGAACGTTGTTGCAGAATGTTGCTGGCTCCGGCAGCTTTTGGGCGAGCTTCGCGTCGACATTCCAAGGCTACCGTCGTGTATTGCGACAACATTTCGAGCGTCTACATGGCGGCCAACCCCGTTCACCACCGGCGAACCAAGCACATAGAGCTCGGCATCCATTTCGTCCGGGAGGAGGTCACGCTCGGCGAGCTTCGCGTCCTCCACGTTCCGAAAAGATCAGTGCGCGTTTTCGCGGTGGAGGACTGGATGTTTCTGAAGATCCAACCTTACATCCAGCGATCGCTGGCCAGCGAGCTAACCAAAAACTTTCCTTCAAGTATTTTGGTCCGTTTCAGGTGGTGCAACGGGTTGGCCAGGTCGCCTACAAGCTTCAACTTCCCGCCTCGTGCAACATTCATCCAGTTTTCCATGTATCTCAACTGCGTCGAGCACTTCCTCCATCAGAACGGGCGCTGGAGGAGTTACCAGTTGAGGCAGCGTCCAGTCCCGAACCGGTGGAAATCCTGGGCACTCGTCTCCACCGTCGGGGCAAGATCCAAGTTCCACAAGTGCTCATCCGCTGGACTGATCAACCAGCATCTTTGGGGACCTGGGAGGACCGCGGCGAGCTGCAACACCGTTATCCAGAAGCTCCAGCTTGGGGACAAGTGTTGGGGAACGTAGCAGAAATTCAAAATTTTCCTACGCAACACCAAGATCTATCTATGGAGAGACCAGCAACGAGTAGAAGGAGAGTGCATCTACATACCCTTGTAGATCGCTAAGCGGAAGCGTTCAAGTGAACGGGGTTGATGGAGTCGTACTCGTCGTGATTCAGATCACCGATGATCCTAGTGCCGAACGGACAGCACCTCCGCGTTCAACACACGTACAGCCCGGTGACGTCTCCCACGCCTTGATCCAGCAAGGAGAGAGGGAGAGGTTGAGGAAGACTCCGTCCAGCAGCAGCACAACGGCGTGGTGGTGGTGGAGGAGCGTGGCAATCCCGCAGGGCTTCGCCAAGCACCATGGGAGAGGAGGAGGAGGAGGGAGGCAGGGCTGCACCAAGAGAGATAAAATCGCGTGTTATGGGCAGCCCCATGCCTCAATATATATAGGGGGAGGGGAGGGCTGCGCCCCCTTTAGGGTTTCCCACCCCAAGGGGCGGCGGCCAGCCTCCAGATGGGAAAGGGGCGGCGGCCAAGGGAGGATTCCCTCCCCCCCAAGGCACCTAGGAGGTGCCTTCCCCTCCTAGGACTCTTCCTTAGGGTTCCCCTTTGACCCTAGGCGCATGGGCCATGAGGGAAGTGGCGCCCCAGCCCACTTTGGGTTGGATCCGTTCCCACTTCAGCCCATGTGGCCCCCCGGGGCAGGTGGCCCCACCCAGTGGGCCCCCGGGACCCTTCCGGTGGTCCCGGTACAATACCGATGACCCCGAAACTTGTCCCGATGGCCGAAACAGGACTTCCTATATATAAATCTTTACCTCCGGACCATTCCGGAACTCCTCGTGACGTCCGGGATCTCATCCGGGACTCCGAACAACATTCGGTAACCACATACAAGCTTCCTTTATAACCCTAGCGTCATCGAACCTTAAGTGTGTAGACCCTACGGGTTCGGGAGACATGTAGACATGACCGAGACGTTCTCCGGTCAATAACCAACAGCGGGATCTGGATACCCATGATGGCTCCCACATGTTCCACGATGATCTCATCGGATGAACCACGATGTCAAGGACTTAATCAATCCCGTATTCAATTCCCTTTGTCTATCGGTATGTTACTTGCCCGAGACTCGATCGTCGGTATCCAATACCTTGTTCAATCTCGTTACCGGCAAGTCACTTTACTCGTTCCGTAACACATCATCCCGTGATCAACTCCTTGGTCACATTGCGCATATGATGATGTCCTACCGAGTGGGCCCAGAGATACCTCTCCGTTTACACGGAGTGACAAATCCCAGTCTCGATTCGTGCCAACCCAACAGACACTTTCGGAGATACCTGTAATGCACCTTTATAGCCACCCGGTTACGTTGTGACGTTTGGTACACCCAAAGCATTCCTACGGTATCCGGGAGTTGCACAATCTCATGGTCTAAGGAAAAGATACTTGACATTGGCAAAGCTCTAGCAAATGAACTACACGATCTTTTGTGCTAGTCTTAGGTTTGGGTCTTGTCCATCACATCATTCTCCTAATGATGTGATCCCGTTATCAACGACATCCAATGTCCATAGCCAGGAAACCATGACTATCTGTTGATCACAACGAGCTAGTCAACTAGAGGCTCACTAGGGACATATTGTGGTCTATGTATTCACACGTGTATTACGATTTCCGGATAATACAGTTATAGCATGAATAAAAGACAATTATCATGAACAAGGAAATATAATAATAATACTTTTATTATTGCCTCTAGGGCATATTTCCAACAGTCTCCCACTTGCACTAGAGTCAATAATCTAGTTCACATCGCCATGTGATTAACACTCACAGGTCACATCGCCATGTGACTAATACCCAAGATTTTACTAGAGTCAGTAGTCTAGTTCACATCACTATGTGATTAACACTCAATGAGTTTTATGTTTGATCATGTTGCTTGTGAGAGAGGTTTTAGTCAACGGGTCTGAACCTTTCAGATCCGTGTGTGCTTTACAAATCTCTATGTCATCTCCTAGATGCAGCTACCACGCTCTATTTGGAGCTATTCCAAACAACTGTTCTACTTGGAGCTATTCTAAATTATTGCTCCATTATATGTATCCGGTCTCTCTACTCAGAGCTATCCGGATAGGTGTCAAGCTTGCATCGTCGTAACCTTTACAACGAACTCTTTTACCACCTCCATAATCGAGAAAATTCCTTAGTCCACTAGTTACTAAGGATAACTTTGACCGCTGTCCTGTGAGCCATTCTTGGATCACTCTTGTACCCCTTGACTGACTCATGGCAAGGCACACTTCAGGTGCGGTACACAGCATATCATACTGAAGAGCCTACGTCTTAAGCATAGGGGACGACCTTCGTCCTTTCTCTCTATTCTGCCGTGGTCGAGCTTTAAGTCTTAACTTCGTACCTTACAACTCAGGCAAGAACTCCTTCTTTGACTGGTCCATCTTGAACACCTTCAAGATCATGTCAAGGTATGTGCTCATTTGAAAGTATTATTAAGCATTTTGATCTATCCTTATAGATCTTGATGCTCAATGTTCAAGTAGCTTAATCCAGGCTTTCCATTGAAAAACACCTTTCAAATAACCCTATATGCTTTCTAGAAATTCTACATCATTTCTGATCAACAATATGTCAACAACATATACTCATCAGAAATTCTATAGTGCTCCCACTCACTTCTTTGGAAATACAAGTTTCTCATAAACTTTGTACAAACCCAAAATCTTTGATCATCATCAAAGCATACATTCCAACTCCGAGATGCTCACTCCAGTCCTTAGAAGGATTGCTGGAGCTAGCATACCTTTTAGCATCCTTAGGATCGACAAAACCTTTCTGATTGTATCACATACAACCTTTCCTTACGAAACTGGTAAGGAAACTCGTTTTGACATCCATCTGCCAGATTTCATAAATGCAGCTAATGCTAACATGATTCCGACAGACTCTTAGCATCGCTACGAGTGAGAAAGTCTCATCGTAGTCAACTCCTTGAACTTGTCGAAAAACATCTTAACGACAAGTCGAGCTTTCTCAATGGTGACACTTACCATCATTGTCTGTCTTCCTTTCAAAATCCATATGTACCTAACAGCCTTACGACCATCAAGTAGTTCTTCCAAAGTCATGGATCCTTTCTCGGATTTTATGGCCTCGAGCCATTTATCGGAATCCGGGCCCACCATCGCTTCTCCATAGCTCGTAGGTTCATTGTTGTCTAGCAACATGACTTCCAAGACAGGATTACGTACCACTCTGAAGTAGTACGTATCCTTGTCACCCTACGAGGTTTGGGAGTGACTTGATCTGAAGTTTCATGATCAATATCATAAGCTTCCACTTCAATTGGTGTAGGTGCCACAGGAACAACTTCCTGTGCTCTGCCACACACTAGTTGAAGAGACGGTTCAATAACCTCATCAAGTTTCCACCATCCTCCCACTCAATTCTTTCGAGAGAAACCTTTCCTCGAGAAAGGACCCGATTCTAGAAACAATTCATATTGCTTTCGGATCTGAATTAGGAGGTATACCCAACTGTTTTGGGTGTCCTATGAAGATGTATTTTATCCGCTTTGGGTTCGAGCTTAATCCTGAACTTTTTCACATAAGCGTCGCAGCCCCAAACCTTTAAGAAACGACAACTTAGGTTTCTCTAAACCATAATTCATACGGTGTCATCTCATCGGAATTACGTAGTGCCCTATTTAAAGTGAATGTGGTTGTCTCTAATGCCTAACCCATGAACAATAGTGGTAATTCGATAAGAGACATCATGGTACGCACCATATCCAATAGGGTGCAACTATGATGTTTGGACACACCATCACACTATGGTGTTCCAGGCGGTATTAATTGCGAAACAATTTCCACAATGTCTTAATTGTGTGCCAAAACTCGTAACTCGGATATTCATCTCTATGATCATATCATAGACATTTTATCCTCTTGTCACAATGATCTTCTACTTCACTCTGAAATTACTTGAACCATTCAATAATTCAGACTTGTGTTTCATCAAGTAAATATTCTCAACATCTACTCGAATCATCTGTGAAGTAAGATCATAATGATATTCACTGCATGCCTCAGCACTCATTGGACTGCACACATCAAAATGTGTTGCTTCCAACAAGTTGCTATCTTGTTCCATTTTACTGAAACCGAGGCTTTTCAGTCATCTTGCCTATGTGGTATGATTTGCATATCTCAAGTGATCCAAAGTCAAGTGAGTCCAAACGATCCATTTGCATGGAGTTTCTTCATGCATATACACCAATAGACATGGTTCGCATGTCTCAAACTTTTCAAAAAATGAGTGAGTCCAAAGATCCATCAACATGGAGCTTCTTCATGCGTTTTATACCATTATGACTTACATGGCAGTGCCACAAGTAAGTGTTACTATCATTACTATCTTATATCTTTTGGCATGAAAATGTGTATCCCTACGATCAAAATTCAATAAACCATTCCTTTAGGTGCAAGAGCACTTATTCAGGTTTAATACTAATCTTGATGGTAGAGGGAGCGTGCGATGTTAGATCACATCAGACTTGGAAACACTTCCAACACGTATCGTCAGCTCACCTTTAGCTAGTCTCCGTTTATTTCGTAGCTTTTTATTTCGAGTTACTAACACTTAGCAACTGAACCGGTATCTTAATACCCTGGTGCTACTAGGAGTACTAGTAAAGTACACATTAACATAATGTATATCCAATATACTTCTATCGACCTTGCCAGCCTTCTCATCTACCAAGTATCTAGGGTAATGCTGCTCCAGTAGTTGTTCCCCTTATTACAGAAGCACTTAGTCTCGGGTTTGGGTTCAACCTTGGGTTTCTTCACTAGTGCAGCAGCCAATTTGCCGTTTCATGAAGTATCCCTTCTTGCCCTTGCCCTTCTTGAAACTAGTGGTTTCACCAACCATCAACAATTGATGCTCCTTCTTGATTTCTACTTTCGCGGTGTCAAACATCGCGAATACCTCAAGGATCATCATATCTATCCCTGATATGTTATAGTTCATCACGAAGCTCTAGCAGCTTGGCGGCAATGACTTTGGAGAAACATCACTATCTCATTTGGAAGATCAACTCCCACTTGATTCAAGTGATTGTTGCACTCAGACAATCTGAGCACAAGCTCAACGATTGAGCTTTTCTCCCTTAGTTTGTAGGCTAAGAAAATTGCCGGAGGTCTTATACCTCTTGACGTGGGCACGAGCCTGAAATCCCAATTTCAGATCTCGAAACATCTCATATGTTCCGCGACGTTTCGAAAAAGTCTTTGGTGCCTCAACTCTAAACCGTTTAACTGAACTATCACGTAGTTATCAAAACGTGTATGTTCGATGTTCACAACATCCACAAACGACGTTTGGGGTTCAGCACACTGAGCGGTGCATTAAGGACATAAGCTTTCTACTGATCGCATAATCGCTACTATCAACTTTCAACTATAATTTTCTCTAGGAACATATCTAAACAGCAGAACTATAGCGTGAGCTACGACATAATTTGCAAAAGGTCTTTTCACTATGTTCAGGATAATTAAGTTCATCTCATGAACTCCCACTCAGATAGACATCCCTCTGGTCATCTAAGTGATCACATGATCCGAGTCAACTAGGCCGTGTCCGATCATCACGTGAGACGGACTAGTTAACGTCGGTGAACATCTTCATGTTGATCGTATCTGCTATACGACTCATGCTCGACCTTTCGGTCTCCGTGTTCCGAGGCCATGTCTGTACATGCTAGGCTCGTCAAGTTAACCCTAAGTGTTTTTGCTGTGTAAAACTGTCTTACACCCGTTGTATGTGAACGTAAGAATCCATCACACCCGATCATCACGTGGTGCTTAGAAGCGACGAACTGTAGCAACGGTGCACAGTTAGGGGAGAACACTTCTTGAAATTTTGTAAGGGATCATCTTATTTACTACCGTCGTCCTAAGTAAACAAGATGCATAAACATAATAAACATCACATGCAATTATATAGTTGTGACATGATATGGCCAATATCATATAGCTCCATTGATCTCCATCTTCGGGGCTCCATGATCATCTTGTCACCGGCATGACACCATGATCTCCATCATCATGATCTCCATCATCGTGTCTTCATGAAGTTGTCACGCCAACGACTAGTTCTACTTCTATGGCTAACGCGTTTAGCAATAAAGTAAAGTAAGTTACATGGCGTTCTTCAATGACACGCAGGTCATACAAAAAATAAAGACAACTCCTATGGCTCCTGCCGGTTGTCATACTCATCGACATGCAAGTCGTGAATCCTATTACAAGAACATGATCAATCTCATACATCACATATCATTCATCACATTCTTTTTGGCCATATCACATCACATAGCATACCCTGCAAAAACAAGTTAGACGTCCTCTAATTGTTGTTGCATGTTTTACGTGGCTGCTATGGGTTTCTAGCAAGAACGTTTCTTACCTACGCAAGACCACAACGTGATATGCCAATTGCTATTTACCCTTCATAAGGATCCTTTTCATCGAATCCGTTCCGACTAAAGTGGGAGAGATTGGCACCCGCTAGCCACCTTATGCACCAAGTGCATGTCAATCGGTGGAACCTGTCTCACGTAAGAGTACGTGTAAGGTCGGTCCGGGCCGCTTCATCCCACAATACCGTCGAAACAAGATTGGACTAGTAACGGTAAGCATATTGAACAACATCAATGCCCACAACTATTTTGTGTTCTACTCGTGCAAAGAATCTACGCAATAGACCTAGCTCATGATGCCACTGTTGGGGAACGTAGCAGAAATTCAAAATTTTCCTACGCAACACCAAGATCTATCTATGGAGAGACCAGCAACGAGTAGAAGGAGAGTGCATCTACATACCCTTGTAGATCGCTAAGCGGAAGCGTTCAAGTGAACGGGGTTGATGGAGTCGTACTCGTCGTGATTCAGATCACCGATGATCCTAGTGCCGAACGGACAGCACCTCCGCGTTCAACACACGTACAGCCCGGTGACGTCTCCCACGCCTTGATCCAGCAAGGAGAGAGGGAGAGGTTGAGGAAGACTCCGTCCAGCAGCAGCACAACGGCGTGGTGGTGGTGAAGGAGCGTGGCAATCACGCAGGGCTTCGCCAAGCACCATGGGAGAGGAGGAGGAGGAGGGAGGCAGGGCTGCACCAAGAGAGATCAAATCGCGTGTTATGGGCAGCCCCATGCCTCAATATATATAGGGGGAGGGGAGGGCTGCGCCCCCTTTAGGGTTTCCCACCCCAAGGGGCGGCGGCCAGCCTCCAGATGGGAAAGGGGCAGCGGCCAAGGGAGGATTCCCTCCCCCCCAAGGCACCTAGGAGGTGCCTTCCCCTCCTAGGACTCTTCCTTAGGGTTCCCCTTTGACCCTAGGCGCATGGGCCATGAGGGAAGTGGCGCCCCAGCCCACTTTGGGCTGGATCCCTTACCACTTCAGCCCATGTGGCCCCCCGGGGCAGGTGGCCCCACCCGGTGGGCCCCCGGGACCCTTCCGGTGGTCCCGGTACAATACCGATGACCCCGAAACTTGTCCCGATGGCCGAAACAGGACTTCCTATATATAAATCTTTACCTCCGGACCATTCCGGAACTCCTCGTGACGTCCGGGATCTCATCCGGGACTCCGAACAACATTCGGTAACCACATACAAGCTTCCTTTATAACCCTAGCGTCATCGAACCTTAAGTGTGTAGACCCTACGGGTTCGGGAGACATGTAGACATGACCGAGACGTTCTCCGGTCAATAACCAACAGCGGGATCTGGATACCCATGATGGCTCCCACATGTTCCACGATGATCTCATCGGATGAACCACGATGTCAAGGACTTAATCAATCCCGTATTCAATTCCCTTTGTCTATCGGTATGTTACTTGCCCGAGACTCGATCGTCGGTATCCAATACCTTGTTCAATCTCGTTACCGGCAAGTCACTTTACTCGTTCCGTAACACATCATCCCGTGATCAACTCCTTGGTCACATTGCGCATATGATGATGTCCTACCGAGTGGGCCCAGAGATACCTCTCCGTTTACACGGAGTGACAAATCCCAGTCTCGATTCGTGCCAACCCAACAGACACTTTCGGAGATACCTGTAATGCACCTTTATAGCCACCCGGTTACGTTGTGACGTTTGGTACATCCAAAGCATTCCTACGGTATCCGGGAGTTGCACAATCTCATGGTCTAAGGAAAAGATACTTGACATTGGCAAAGCTCTAGCAAATGAACTACACGATCTTTTGTGCTAGTCTTAGGTTTGGGTCTTGTCCATCACATCATTCTCCTAATGATGTGATCCCGTTATCAACGACATCCAATGTCCATAGCCAGGAAACCATGACTATCTGTTGATCACAACGAGCTAGTCAACTAGAGGCTCACTAGGGACATATTGTGGTCTATGTATTCACACGTGTATTACGATTTCCGGATAATACAGTTATAGCATGAATAAAAGACAATTATCATGAACAAGGAAATATAATAATAATACTTTTATTATTGCCTCTAGGGCATATTTCCAACAACAAGCTGGTTCTCAAGAAGGGGGGAATGTTACAGCGCAGCCTACTGTCACTACTGCACCAGCCCACACCAGCGATCAAGCCCAAGAGAAGAATGAACGAGCCCAGCAAGCGCTATGGAGGCCCAGAATGGACGACCTAGCTACTTAAGCTAACGAGGCACCAGGGAGAGGCAGGCAGAGAGAAGACACTGGCGGCGACGGCTCTCCACTCCCGATCCCCTTTCTCCTTGTATCTCATGAACCCTAGACCGAATCCTCCAATTCCTCTGTAATTCGATTGTGATTGTGCCAAGCTATTAAGTGGGATCGTAACACTCTTTATCTTGTTGTTGTTCTCTTAGTAGCTAGCTCCCCTGAACCTGAAACATTTTCTAGAAAATGTTGTACTAGTCCCTTTGCACTAGTGTAAAAAAACATCTTATATTGTGGGACGGAGGAAAGCTTCAACTCCATTACTCGACAATCGAAAAGGATTTAAGAGGAGGTGTCATTCCAATTTTATGCTGTTCGATCTTGATTCTGCGTTTTGAGAAGAAGAAGAAGAAGAAGAAGAAGAAGAAGAAGAAGAAGAAGAAGAAGATCGATGAGCTTGTGACTTGTGAGGAACTGCATGCAGCGATCGCATGCACGGATCGGATTCCCTGGGTGCGGTGCATGCACGGTTGATTCTCCTGTGTCGGTGTCACTGACAAGTGAGGCCCACAGTCAGATACCTTTGGCCCGGAGAAAATAAAAACACCGTGCCGTCGTCGTTACATGCATGCATGCATGCATGAGGCGCCGGTTCGTAGCAGCAATAGCATTATGCGGCACCGTCCTCCGTTGGCTACGATGATCGACACGACAATGATCGACGAGCTCAGGGGGCATTCGGTGGTGATCGACGACGACCCTGGCCGCGTGTGTACTGGGCAGGGCCATGGCATTGATGTTACACAAGTAAAACCTTCTCCAGAGCACAAGTGACTCAATCGCATTGATGTCAGCCAGAGCGATGCGATTGGACAAGCGGGGCGGCGCACCACTACAATGCTGATGCGACAACCGAGAACCCTACTCCACTCCAGGCGGTGCGCCTCATTGAAAGCCGGCTGCCCGTCCGTTCGTCTGGCCGCTTGAAGCACCACTCTGGGAAAAAGCCGTCCACACCACACCTCACATCGCCTCTCTCCCTATTCATCACCGACCCGCTCCTCTCCGTCTCCGCTCACCACCATCGACGCTGCCAAAAGTCATGGTTATCTGCGCCGACGAGTGGCTCCAGATCCGGATCGTGATGTCGCCGCCGTCGCTCTCTGGGGTCATCGTTCTCGTGATGAGCCCCTTTGGTGATTCAAAATAACAGATAGCACAAAAGGTTCCCAGCCTCTTTCCCCCAAGGAGCGACCCTGAGTTATCGAACCCAGGAGAGGAAGTGCACTTGTGACAAGGGTTCCTACCAAACTTTTGCGAGAGAGTTTAATTTCAGTTTCAGACCGGATCGTAATCAAAGTTGCTACTGCAAACACTTATAAATGCGAATTTGTTCTTATCCCGCCGCGGCTGCCCTATTTCTTCTTAACTTACCATATAAAATTATGTTTTTTTGGTAAAGTGCTTATCAAATATTTATTTTTACACAATCACATTAATATAGGCAAAAAAAATCACAGCACGAACAATTATTTAATACTCCTGAACTAAAAACCATGTCAACTATTTTCGAAAGGAGGTAATATTATTTATAAACGGAAAAAATGTCAAAATCAATGACAATAAAACAGTACATTAACTGAATCTTAATTAGCGTAACAAGACCGGTCAAAGATATTCTATAGGGATAAGAACAAATTCGCATACAAATAATTTCAAACGTCTTTTTTTTCCAGTATCCTTCATTTTTAGTTCTTTCACCCGTGCAATAGAGCCGTTAAACAGCTATGCCCAACCCTTGCACCAACCCTAACCTAGCGGCGTTATTATCGTCATCAATATATTCACACACACCTTTTTCGATTCACATCTCTCTTTCTCTTCTCCTTCATTATTGAGATGTGCGGTGCGCACAAAACTGTGCGGCCAGTTTTGTGTGCGGCCGCACACCCCGGGGAAACAGAGGAAGCACCCCACGAGGGCCCACATGTCGGAGGCACATTCCCGCCCCGCGTGTGCCCGTTCCTTCCTCCTCCTTTTCAGCTACAATACAAAACACACGCCGCGGCACATTCGGCGCAGCCCCCTCCTCCTCCTCCTCCCAGCCAGCGAGGGCCGGACCAGCCCGCCGCCGCCGCCGCCGTCACCTCGCGATCTGCTCCTCCTCGGCCCCCGCTACTCCTCGAGCTGTCCCCACTCCTCCTCTGCAGTCTGTCTCGCGGCGTGGAGATAGACGGACGGAGGGGGCCTCTGCTTCCGGCACCAACAATGGCGGTGGGATACCTCTCCTTCCCCCCCTTCTGTTCGATTTCATTCACAGCCTCTCCGATTCAAAGTTTTTGGGAGAAATCGTTCCTAGTACAGACTCCTGCTGTGTGGGGATTGGACTCTGTCCCGCAGAAAATTCGCGAAAGGCTCCCCTTTTTCTCCTGCCGCTCAATCGGGGAGAACCTCCGTTCCGATGCTGTTGTTGTCGTCGTCGACGTAGCTGGGTCTCTCGCTGCGTGCGCGATTTGGTTCCCTTATCCACCTATATGGTAAAATGAAGAAAACTCCTGCTTGTCCGGCGCTTCAGCTCATGCATCTGCACGGTTCATTTGGACTGCAAACATCATTGTTTATCCATTTGGTAAAAGCATCATGAAATGGTACTGCGGTAGTGCTTGTTTAGTTAATCTTACTCTAGGCATGATAATTGGCAATCCTTGTCAATCTGCTTAGCTTTATAGATTTACCTACTTGATCACTTAACTCCATCATGATTTGTAAATACTATGCATGTCATGTCATACTGCCCAGCGAACTACAAATCAGACTGTTTCCAATTGCACTGATGTATATTTTCTGGGCATTAGCTTAATTTCGTCTTATGACAGTGGTTGAGGGGAGTTTGTTCAATAAAAAATGGTTTTTCCTTCTTCCCTTTTGATGCATTCGAAACTCTGGACTCAAATGTAGTTGTACTGATTTCATGGCGGAGATTTCAATTGTGATATCTTGTGGCTGTTGTGGACTTGTGGCATAATAAAATTATTATTCTTTTGCATCAATTTATTCACTATAGTTGCTTTTATGGCGGTTTGCTTTCAATATTGATCAAGTTGTGCTTAACTCATGTCACAGGACTGGACCAGTGCTAGTGATGACAGTGATAAGTTTGAGTGGGACAGTGATGGTGAGGCTGAGCCCTCATCGGCTCCGGCTATGAGGAACTTCAATGCTCCTGGCCCATCCACACTCGTAAGTCAGACATAAATTTTATATTTCAGCGCAAGAGCTATCCATGATTTGTTATAATTATGGTAATGGTGTGATATTTGTTCATGTAACTGCCTAAAAAGTTCCAATGGGTGGATCAACGGGGAAGCGCCGCCTACTTCTTTGATCGAGGGATATGTGGCAATGGGCTTCCCAAAAGAGATGGTCGTGAGGAGTATCAAGGAGACTGGTAATATAGAAGTAATCAGTTCCATTTTATCTATCCTGTTTGTGTTTGTACCTTTTTTTAACGCCTTCTGATTTCAGGACATAGTGATGCAGATGCGCTGCTCGAGCTACTCCTCACATACAAGGTATCTGACTATTTATCCATGCGCTTTATTACTGAATTTATTCTGTAGTGCTCATGATTCATGGCAAGGATCGTTTATTCCGATTGAGATGTGAAATTCAGGCACTAGGTGACGATGATGATGCAGTGGGCAATCACTCTACTTCTGGCTGCAACCCCCCTATTGTTGAAGATGATGATGATGATCTTGATTTTGAGAACTGGGATGGCGATGATGATACTGGTGGTAGAGAGTCAAGCTCTGATGATTCTGGTTATGAGGTAAATGATTTCTTACCTCCAGTTCAGTAGCAAAAAATTCTTACTGTTTTGAGCTTTCATCAGTGTAGTATTGCATTGTGAAGATTGAGCACTTGATTTTTCTACATAGAATTTTCACCATGTTAAAGTTTTTTTTCCCTATAAGACAGTGATATAAGGAGTGAGTTGAATAATGTTAGACAATACCTCCCGCAGAGTAATCAAACAAACTGGAAAACAGTAGAAACTGAGTGTATTATTGTCCTGCTTCTTTGTGAATTTCATGAATCAGAAAATCAGTAACAAGTCTTACGATTTGTAGCAAATTATTTGAAAATGATCATAATGCTGGAAAAGAACATCACTTACCACATTAATTAGTTGCATCAAACTGCCCTCCAAGACCAACCTCAGGAAAGCAACATCTACCTGTTAGAGCTGACATCTAATCTCGGCTTTTGTCGTACCTCTGTGCAGGAGTTTCTACGAGAGATGTCAGACAAGGACGAGAAGATCAACTCATTGCGAGACATGGGCTTTTCTGAAGATGAAGCAAACATGGCCATTACGATATGTGGTATGCCTCTGTTTGACCGTCATTCTTTCTTCATGGAAAAGGCACCACCTTATGCTATATACTTCTGTTTGAAATTTTTCCTAGGTGTGGATGCTGATCTCTCTGTATTGGTCGACTCGATTAGTGCATCACAGGTTACAGAAGTTTGTCACTCTAGAAACTTATCTGACCATCAGGTATCTTGTGGTTTGATGCACATTCAAACAGGAAAATGGTGGTTTCCCTCTTTTAATTTGATGAAGGACACTGGAATCTGTGTACATTGGCAGGTTACAGCTAGATGCTTCGATTCCTTTGGAGGGAGAAAGAGGGCAAGATTGATTGAAGAGAGCAAGAAAAAGAGGAAGCGATATGGAGGTGGAGCACAAGGCAAACGACCTTCCTCGGATGGCAGCGATGAGGAATCAATGCCTCTCCCAAAACCAATGGTTGGGTTTAACCTTCCTGGTTATAGGGGACCATCAATGACCCGAGTGCTTCCTGAACTAGCTACCGGACCACCTTATTTCTACTATGAAAATGTGGCCAGAGCTCCAAAAGGTGTATGGGCAAAAATTACAAGATTTCTGTTTGACATCCAGCCTGAGTTTGTGGATTCTCTTCATCTGTGTGCAGCTGCCAGGAAAAGGGGATATATCCACAATTTGCCAACCGAGAACAGGTCACCGCTTCTCCCTCTGCCTCCAAAGACAATTTTTGAGGCATTCCCTCATTACAAGAAGTGGTGGCCATCCTGGGACCAGAGAACGCACCTCAATTGCTTGCAAACATGTATGGCCCCTGCAACGGTGACAGAACGGATCCAGCAGAAACTTTCAAGCTCAGGCAATCCACCACCTCAAAGTGTACAGAAATATGTCAGGCATGAGTGCTCAAAATGGAACCTTGTCTGGGTTGGCAAAGACAAAGCTGCTCCATTGGAACCTCATGAGATGGAGTATCTTCTTGGTTTCCCAAAGGACCACACAAGAGGAGTCGGCAAGACACAGAGATACAAGTCTCTCGGCAACTCATTCCAAGTCGATACTGTCGCTTACCACTTGTCAGTGCTGAGGGGCATGTTTCCCAATGGTGTGAGGGTGCTGTCCTTATTCACCGGTATTGGAGGAGGAGAGGTTGCCTTGCACAAGCTTGGGATCCACATGAGGGTAGTAGTTTCCGTTGAGATAGGCGAAGCTAATAGGCAGATTTTGAGGAGTTGGTGGGATCAGACCCAGACGGGCACATTGATTGAGATAGCTGATGTGAAATCCCTCAAGGATGATGAAATTGCAACATATGTTAGACGATTTGGCGGCTTCGACTTGGTGATTGGGGGCAGCCCATGTAACAATCTTGCCGGAAGCAACCGACACCATCGTGATGGCTTGGAGGGCGAGCACTCATCTTTGTTCTACGACTACTTTAGGATCTTGAATTCCGTCAAGTCGGCTATGGCGAACATGTAGCCTAATCGCTGTAGTACCTATGCTATCGTTTAATGCTTATATCTAGGAACTGTGACTTATTTGTGTTTAAACATTGAGTTGATGTGGAGGATGTTTATTTTGGAGAAAGATCACATTAACATTTAACCATATGGTTTATTGTTGCTAACTAATTTATGGCCTGTTCATCTTTATATGGAAAAGCACCATTGCAGCCCCCTTCAAATCTTCCAGAGCCTACTTTCGTACAGGCAGGGAGTAATTGCACATGACTGCACTTTCTACCTTGATCTGCTTGACAACTTGTAATTTGCACAAACATTCCCCTGCATAGTTTGTCCTTGGTCTGAAAAAGCAAATCCTGATGTTGTATTTTGAATCAGGTTGTTGTCTGGATCATATGGACAATATGCACAGTCACGTTTTCCATCAAGTAAGTTTTCACTACATTTTGTTTCTGATGCTTTTCAGAATCCCTAAACCATTCAGATGTAGAGCAAAGCTACCTTTTCTTGTTTTCTACAGTTGATGACTTCAAATTATTCAAGGAGTGTGCGGCGTAGAAGGATGTAAGGTTTCTGCACTTGTATCCTAGAAACTTCGGTGTTGGTAAATTCTGTTTTGGATGGATTTTGATGGGGAATTTTTGTTTTTAACAAGAGTACAGTAAATTAGATCATCCTTAGTTTGATACACTAAAACTTGCTGTGGTTACTTTCTTGGGGCTCTGAAAATAATTCCTCTGAAACTGAATCATTCAGTCATACCGTCAGTTTAGTAAATAATTGCTCTGGAAACTGGGATCTCTCTCATCTTGGTTACCCTTACCTACTGCATTGCAAAACCTGAAGCTCAAGCTAAAATCTGAAACTCTCTGCCCATTTGCTCTAGCTGACAGCAAGAATAATGCGCAGCAAGCACTATGCCCGATTGTGTCGCGAATGCCTAATCAAGTTCCATCTGGATATAATTTCATTGTGTTTGACTTGTGAAATCGATGCAGATGTGAGCATCGAAGTTTTGTCTGGCTGCAGAGAGATGCCTGGAGTTACATTACAGTACAGGCAATCTCAGGTATGACGAAAACGGGTTTCTTTTGCTTCTGCCGTCACATTGCTGATATGGCTCTATCTTGATCTTCTTGACAACTTATAATCTAGACAGACGTTTCGAAAAAATAATCTAGACAGACATTCCCGTGCATAATTTTTCCTTGGTCTGAACTGAAAGAAGCAATCCTAATGTTGTATATTTCAAATCAGGTTGTTGTTTGGATCGTAGGGACAATATGTATAGTCACGCTGCCATTGTCCGTTTTCCATCGCACAAGTTTTCACTACGTTTTGTTTTTGTTCCATTTCAGAATCCCTAGAGCATGTAGATTGTAGAGCAAAGATAGATGATGGACATCTTCACTAAAACGGCTTCGCTTCTGTGTGACTTCAGTTGAGTAAATTACTGGATCATTCATACCCTAGAATCTGTTGTGGTTACTTTCCTGGTGTTGTTAGGCCTTTGATGGAGGGTATAGTTTAGATATTGGAGTGTCAAGAGGGTGTTACTTGTAAGAGTGTGCTGCTGTAAAATATCTGTATAGAGAAAGGAAAGGGTGAGCTTCCAGAGAAATCTCCTGTCCATTCCTCTCACGAGTTACTGTAGCTCAGGCAATCCTCCAGTGAAATCAACATGGCATCAGAGCAGGTTGGCGTTCCGGCGGCGGTGTAGTCCCTCGCCGGCGAGGCGGCTGGGCCTGGCGGGGTCAGGAGAGAGAGGAGGCTGCTCGTGCGCGTGTGGCGGCGAGGCGGCAGTTCTGAGCGCGGGCTGCTGGAGAGGGGAGCGGCTGCGAGCGCGCGGCTGCGGCAGACGAAGAGGAGGCGTGGTAGCGCGCGGCTGCACCAGGGGACTCACGCAGTGGAGCTGGAGAAGAAGGCTGCGGGCAGGTTGTGTTCTGCTGCGGGCTAGGTGCCGCTGGACTGCTGTTTCTGCTGTCTGAAGGAGTGTGTTCTGCTGTTGCTGCTGAGAAGTGCTCTGCTGTTCTGCTGCTACTGCTACTGCTATGCTGCTGGAACTGCTTTCTGAAGGAGCGATTTCTTGCTGGATTGAGTAGGTGTTGTGTTACTTGTCTGTTTGCCTGTGCGGAGAAGAGAAGATACGCGTGTAGTATTGCAGGGTGGAGTATTTGTGTGGTCCTTGCAGCAAGGGGGAGCTCATCAGGTGATTCAGAGTGATGGGTGAAAAATCAAGTGCCTCTACTATGTTGTGTGTTGATGAACTTGCAGCACTGCTACAAGATAAAAATTATAAGATTCTGGATAAAATGATGGGCAAGCAGGGGAAGAGGTCAAGGTCAATGAACACAGAAGAGAAATTTTGTTTCTGGTGTGGACAGTCAGGACATGTGAGGGCATCTTGTCCTGAACTGATCCGAGAAGGTTGTGGAGATGGACATAACAGGTATAACAGAGGACATGGTCATGGTTTCGGTATGTGTGATGGTGTTGCAAAATCTTGGCAGAGAAATGGGGATTGACTGTGTCCAAATGCAAACTGTGGAAATGTAAATTTTGCTTTCCGCAGAATCTGTAATCTTTGTGGAGTTACACGACCAGCTGGTGATAGTGGAACCACACAGCTTGTGAGTGTGAGGATGACTGCAGGAGATATGGTGAAGTGGCAGTGGTTTAAAAAGATGAGTTCAAGTGAAAACTCTTCAAAAGAAGCACCTGTTTCTGCTGTTTCTGCTGGTCCCTGGACTAATACTTCTAAAGCGGTAAGTTGCGATCGACCATGGTTAATTGATTCTGGTGCATCAAGACATATGGTGGGATCCTATGAGGACTTCTTAAAATATGCACCTAATGTGATGGGGCAGGATGTGAAGTTGGCAGATGGCTCTACCCAAGCTATTATGGGATCAGGGACTGTCATATGTGGACCTAATATGTCTCTGTCCTCTGTTTTACATGTTCCCTCATTCCCAATTAATCTATTATCTATCAGTTGTATTACAAAGGAACTTAATTGTGCTGTAGTTTTCTTCCCAACTTGGTGTTTGTTTCTGCAACTTGGGACTTGGAAAATCCTTGGGACAGGAATTATGCGAGATGGTCTATACTACTTGGATGATGATATGACACCTATGGCTGCTGCTGTGCTGTCTCGGTCACCATTGGAAGAATTTCTTCTTCATCATCGCAGGCTGGGACACATGTCCTTTAACACCCTGGGTCAGTTGTATCCTAACCTCTATAATAATATTTGCAAAGAAATCCTAGTATGTGATGCCTGTCAGTATGGGAAGCTAACTCGTAGTATATATGCTTCATCTGATCACAGAAGTACGGTGCCATTTCAAACTATCCACTCAGATGTGTGGGGTCCTAGTGGAGTGTGGTCACTTTATGGGTACAAAACTTTTGTTACATTTATTGACTGTTGCACTAGGACTACTTGGGTTTATGTACTGAGAAATAAAAGTGACGTGTTTGAATGCTTTAAGGATTTCCACAACTTAATCAAAAATCAATATGATGCACGGGTGAAAATATTTCGAACTGACAATGGTACAGAATATGTAAATAACCAATTTAATGAGTATTTGTCAAGCTTTGGAATTATCCATCAAACTAGTTGCCCAGGTACTTCCCAGCAGAATGGGTTGGCTGAAAGGAAGAACAGACATCTCTTAGAAATCACCTGGTGTATCATGTTAGCTATGAATGTTCCTAAATATTTATGGGCTGAAGCTGTGATGACAACGGCTTATTTGATGAATAGAATGCCATCCCGGGTGCTCAATAACAAGACACCGATTGAGTGTCTAACTGGTGAAACTACATATGTTGTGCCACCAAAGGTATTTGGGTGTGTATGTTTTGTGAGGGATCATAGACCATCGGTTGGCAAGCTTGATCCTA
Organism: Triticum dicoccoides; assembly: GCF_002162155.2. Lineage (NCBI taxonomy): Eukaryota > Viridiplantae > Streptophyta > Magnoliopsida > Poales > Poaceae > Triticum > Triticum dicoccoides. The sequence goes on from NC_041387.1 coordinate 678,126,707, forward strand.
GAGCGGTGAAATGTGTATTTGTGGGATACTCTGGAAAACAAAAGGGTTATAAATGTTGGTGCCCATTAGAAAAACGGATGTTTGTGAGCATGGATGTAGTATTCAGGGAACATGAACCATATTATGGGGAACCAGTAGATTTAACCGATGTCTTTCCTGATGATGTCACAGGCCTGGACAACGAGACAGGGGGAGATGACAACAGAGAAGACAATGATGTAGCACCAGAGAAGATGATAGTTGGGGTTATACCTATTGAAGATTGGCGAGACGATGCAGTGCGAGAACATGAACAGAGGGAACAACAAAGTGACTCTAATGGAGCATTGCAATGGCCAAAACCGAATGAGGAACGAGAAGTTCAAGTGTTTACACGGAGGAATAGATGGCCAAAACCGAATGAGGAACGAGAAGTTCAAGTGTTTACAAGGAGGCATAGAATTGAGAAGGAGCAAGTGCAGAGGCAAGAACCTAACCCACTGGAGTGTGGTACAGAAACTCAAGAGCTTACTGATACACATGATTTAGATGATGGCACGCTTCCTCATTCTCTTCCACATGAGGATTTAGATCCTCCTATTGCTCTTAGGAAGCAGCCCCGCACTACTACTGGAAAATTACCATCAAAGCTATCTCCATATGATGTCTCAAATTATGTGTCATATGCATCCTTGGGTTCCAAGTATAAGCCATTCGTTGTAGCTTTAGATTCTATAGATCCTATACCACATGACTGGCAAGTAGCAATAAAGGACCCAAGATGGAGAACGGCAATGTTTGAAGAGATGGAAGCACTTGACAAAAATAATACTTGGATTCTCACCACTCTTCCTACAGGGAAAAAGACTGTGGGTTGTAAATGGGTATTCACAGTAAAACAAACTCCAGAAGGTAAAGTGGAGAGGGGAGCGGCTGCGAGCGCGCGGCTGCGGCAGACGAAGAGGAGGCGTGGTAGCGCGCGGCTGCACCAGGGGACTCACGCAGTGGAGCTGGAGAAGAAGGCTGCGGGCAGGTTGTGTTCTGCTGCGGGCTAGGTGCCGCTGGACTGCTGTTTCTGCTGTCTGAAGGAGTGTGTTCTGCTGTTGCTGCTGAGAAGTGCTCTGCTGTTCTGCTGCTACTGCTACTGCTATGCTGCTGGAACTGCTTTCTGAAGGAGCGATTTCTTGCTGGATTGAGTAGGTGTTGTGTTACTTGTCTGTTTGCCTGTGCGGAGAAGAGAAGATACGCGTGTAGTATTGCAGGGTGGAGTATTTGTGTGGTCCTTGCAGCAAGGGGGAGCTCATCAGGTGATTCAGAGTGATGGGTGAAAAATCAAGTGCCTCTACTATGTTGTGTGTTGATGAACTTGCAGCACTGCTACAAGATAAAAATTATAAGATTCTGGATAAAATGATGGGCAAGCAGGGGAAGAGGTCAAGGTCAATGAACACAGAAGAGAAATTTTGTTTCTGGTGTGGACAGTCAGGACATGTGAGGGCATCTTGTCCTGAACTGATCCGAGAAGGTTGTGGAGATGGACATAACAGGTATAACAGAGGACATGGTCATGGTTTCGGTATGTGTGATGGTGTTGCAAAATCTTGGCAGAGAAATGGGGATTGACTGTGTCCAAATGCAAACTGTGGAAATGTAAATTTTGCTTTCCGCAGAATCTGTAATCTTTGTGGAGTTACACGACCAGCTGGTGATAGTGGAACCACACAGCTTGTGAGTGTGAGGATGACTGCAGGAGATATGGTGAAGTGGCAGTGGTTTAAAAAGATGAGTTCAAGTGAAAACTCTTCAAAAGAAGCACCTGTTTCTGCTGTTTCTGCTGGTCCCTGGACTAATACTTCTAAAGCGGTAAGTTGCGATCGACCATGGTTAATTGATTCTGGTGCATCAAGACATATGGTGGGATCCTATGAGGACTTCTTAAAATATGCACCTAATGTGATGGGGCAGGATGTGAAGTTGGCAGATGGCTCTACCCAAGCTATTATGGGATCAGGGACTGTCATATGTGGACCTAATATGTCTCTGTCCTCTGTTTTACATGTTCCCTCATTCCCAATTAATCTATTATCTATCAGTTGTATTACAAAGGAACTTAATTGTGCTGTAGTTTTCTTCCCAACTTGGTGTTTGTTTCTGCAACTTGGGACTTGGAAAATCCTTGGGACAGGAATTATGCGAGATGGTCTATACTACTTGGATGATGATATGACACCTATGGCTGCTGCTGTGCTGTCTCGGTCACCATTGGAAGAATTTCTTCTTCATCATCGCAGGCTGGGACACATGTCCTTTAACACCCTGGGTCAGTTGTATCCTAACCTCTATAATAATATTTGCAAAGAAATCCTAGTATGTGATGCCTGTCAGTATGGGAAGCTAACTCGTAGTATATATGCTTCATCTGATCACAGAAGTACGGTGCCATTTCAAACTATCCACTCAGATGTGTGGGGTCCTAGTGGAGTGTGGTCACTTTATGGGTACAAAACTTTTGTTACATTTATTGACTGTTGCACTAGGACTACTTGGGTTTATGTACTGAGAAATAAAAGTGACGTGTTTGAATGCTTTAAGGATTTCCACAACTTAATCAAAAATCAATATGATGCACGGGTGAAAATATTTCGAACTGACAATGGTACAGAATATGTAAATAACCAATTTAATGAGTATTTGTCAAGCTTTGGAATTATCCATCAAACTAGTTGCCCAGGTACTTCCCAGCAGAATGGGTTGGCTGAAAGGAAGAACAGACATCTCTTAGAAATCACCTGGTGTATCATGTTAGCTATGAATGTTCCTAAATATTTATGGGCTGAAGCTGTGATGACAACGGCTTATTTGATGAATAGAATGCCATCCCGGGTGCTCAATAACAAGACACCGATTGAGTGTCTAACTGGTGAAACTACATATGTTGTGCCACCAAAGGTATTTGGGTGTGTATGTTTTGTGAGGGATCATAGACCATCGGTTGGCAAGCTTGATCCTAGAGCGGTGAAATGTGTATTTGTGGGATACTCTGGAAAACAAAAGGGTTATAAATGTTGGTGCCCATTAGAAAAACGGATGTTTGTGAGCATGGATGTAGTATTCAGGGAACATGAACCATATTATGGGGAACCAGTAGATTTAACCGATGTCTTTCCTGATGATGTCACAGGCCTGGACAACGAGACAGGGGGAGATGACAACAGAGAAGACAATGATGTAGCACCAGAGAAGATGATAGTTGGGGTTATACCTATTGAAGATTGGCGAGACGATGCAGTGCGAGAACATGAACAGAGGGAACAACAAAGTGACTCTAATGGAGCATTGCAATGGCCAAAACCGAATGAGGAACGAGAAGTTCAAGTGTTTACACGGAGGAATAGATGGCCAAAACCGAATGAGGAACGAGAAGTTCAAGTGTTTACAAGGAGGCATAGAATTGAGAAGGAGCAAGTGCAGAGGCAAGAACCTAACCCACTGGAGTGTGGTACAGAAACTCAAGAGCTTACTGATACACATGATTTAGATGATGGCACGCTTCCTCATTCTCTTCCACATGAGGATTTAGATCCTCCTATTGCTCTTAGGAAGCAGCCCCGCACTACTACTGGAAAATTACCATCAAAGCTATCTCCATATGATGTCTCAAATTATGTGTCATATGCATCCTTGGGTTCCAAGTATAAGCCATTCGTTGTAGCTTTAGATTCTATAGATCCTATACCACATGACTGGCAAGTAGCAATAAAGGACCCAAGATGGAGAACGGCAATGTTTGAAGAGATGGAAGCACTTGACAAAAATAATACTTGGATTCTCACCACTCTTCCTACAGGGAAAAAGACTGTGGGTTGTAAATGGGTATTCACAGTAAAACAAACTCCAGAAGGTAAAGTGGAGAGGTATAAGGCCAGGTTAGTAGCAAAGGGATATAGCCAAACCTATGGAGTAGATTATGATGAAACGTTTGCCCCAGTAGCAAAAATGAACACCATCAGAACAATAATCTCAATTGCAGCAAACCGTAATTGGAAATTGTTTCAAATGGATGTTAAAAATGCGTTCCTCCATGGAGACTTGCAGGAAGAGGTGTATATGGAGATTCCTCCAGGATTCAATAGCCGTGAGACTGAAGGCAAGGTTTGTAAACTAAAAAAATCCCTCTATGGTCTAAAACAATCACCTCGAGCATGGTTTGGAAGGTTTAGAAAAGGAATGTGCTCCTTGGGATATCAACAGAGCAATGCTGATCACACTCTCTTCTTTAAACGTCATCATGATAAGATTACTATACTGACTGTATATGTTGATGATATAGTAATCACAGGGGATGATGTTGAGGAGATATCATACTTGAAGAAGATGATGGCTAAAATATTTGAAGTTAAAGACTTGGGCTATCTTCATTATTTTCTGGGGATTGAAGTTGTTTATGGGGCACAAGGTATTTACCTCTCTCAAAGGAAGTATGCACTTGATCTTCTTAATGAAACAGGTATGTTAGGATGTAAACCAGCGGCCACACCTATTGAGCAAAATCATCGTACCTTGGCAGACTCAGGTGACCCCGTAGACAAATACCAATATCAGAGGTTAGTTGGCCGTTTAATCTATTTATCGCACACAAGGCCAGATATTGCATATGCAGTTAGTGTTGTAAGCCGTTATATGCATGATCCTCGTTCAGGCCATCTAGAAGTGGTAAATCGAATTTTGAGATATCTAAAAGGCTGTCCAGGGAAGGGAATCTTATTTTCTAATCATGGACATTTGAAGGTAGAGGGATATGCTGATGCAGATTGGGCTGGATGTCTAGATGATAGACGATCTACATCAGGTTATTGTGTGTTTGTTGGGGATAATCTAGTTTGTTGGAGAAGTAAAAAGCAAAATGTGGTGGCACGATCTACTGCTGAGGCAGAATTCAGGTCTATGGCTTCTGGTTTATGTGAACTGATGTGGTTGAGGATATTACTATCTGAGCTCGGTCTATTTGATGGAGGACCACTACAACTCTATTGTGATAACCAAGCTGCAATCAATATAGTGCACAATCCAGTTCAACATGATAGAACTAAGCATGTTGAAATTGATAGACATTTCATTAGAGAGAAGTTAGATGAGGGGAGCCTTCGTGTTACTTTTGTTAGATCTGATAGTCAATTGGCAGATGTACTTACAAAAGGTGTTAGTGTTGTGTCTTTTGAGAAACTATGTAGCAAGATGGGGCTAATAGACTTATTTGCCCCATCTTGAGGGGGAGTGTTGTTAGGCCTTTGATGGAGGGTATAGTTTAGATATTGGAGTGTCAAGAGGGTGTTACTTGTAAGAGTGTGCTGCTGTAAAATATCTGTACAGAGAAAGGAAAGGGTGAGCTTCCAGAGAAATCTCCTGTCCATTCCTCTCGCGAGTTACTGTAGCTCAGGCAATCCTCCAGTGAAATCAACACCTGGAACTCTGAAAACAGTTGCTCTGAAATTAGACCATTCATACCTTCAGCTCAGTAAATAGTTGCTCGGAAAACTGGTATCTTCTCTCTCTAAAAAAAAGGCACATGTTAGTTACTTGTACATACTGCTTATATGAAAAGCTACCTAAAATCAGTAGGCACCAAGTCCAACTCTGAAACTGAAACTCAACACATTGCTCTAGCAGACAGCAAGAGATGCTCTAACTGGAATTCTGAAACTCGACTGTGTCGCGAGTGCCTAAGCCAGTGCTAAGAGACTAGCCAGACTACAAGAGTAGAGTAAATTACTAGATCATCCGTACGTCGATGCATTAGAACATGCTGTTGTTACTTTCTTGGGGCTCTGAAAATAACTGCTCTGAAATTGAACCATTCAGTTCAGTTCAGTAAATAGTGGGTCTGAAAACTGGGATCTCTCATCTTGGTTACCTTCACCTACTGAATTGCAAAAGCATTCTAGGTTAGGCTCACAGAGTAACTATGATGATTAGTCGGCTAAAATCTGAAACTCTCTGCTCATATGCTCTAGCTGACGACAGCAAGAATAATGAACAGCAAGCACTAATGCCCGAGTGTGTTGTGAATGTCTAATCTATTCCCAACTGAATACGATTTCATTCTGTTTGTCTTGTGTGATGCAGACGCTGGCATCTAAGTTTGATCCGGTCGCGGGAAGATGTGTCTTGAGCTGCATTTCGTCGTCGACCCCGTCCCGTGGGCAACCAGCCGATGACGCTGAAATGGAACATTGCCACCTCCGAAAGAGAGTCCTGATCGACAATATGTACAGCCATGCTGCTGTTGTCCGTTTTCCACTAAATTTTCGTTACATTTTGTTCTGTTCATTTAAGTTATGAATTGCACTCTGATTCACACATGTGTCTCTTGGCTTGGATGCAGGCTGCATAGAGGACCCTAATAGCGAGAACTTCATGCATGCTGTCTTTTCGTTTCCAACAGAAAGGAGACATTGGAAAATTCCAGAGTAGCTCATACTATTCCAAATTTCTTGATGAACGTCTCACCGTGCAATCTTCTTTCCGGTTCTTAAATCATACAGACCCGTTATGCTCATAGCATTGTGAGGGTAGTCACTGCTTGGATAGCTCACATTGCTTGGTCTCTGCAGATTTTGAATCCATCTTCAGTTCAGTGAATAATTGCTCTGAAAACTGGGAATTTTCTTGAGAGAGAAAAAAAACTGGAATATCTTAGTCGTTGCTCTTACCTGCCGCATTGGAAACCAGATACGCTCAAGCTAGGCGCGCAGAGCGATGACGATCGGTGACCTAAAATCAGAGGGCACCGAGCTCGAAAACTCTGAAACTGAAACTGAAACTCTTTACACATTGCTCTAGCTGACAGCAAGTGCTTTGCTCGGCCGTGTCGCGGCTCGATTTAATTTCTTTGTGTTTTTCCCTGTGAGATGCAGATGCAGATGTGGGCATCCAAGTTTCATCTGGTCGCCGAGGGATGCCTCGAGCTGCAGTTCGTCATCGACCCCGTCTGGGTGGGCAACCAGCTGATGTAGGCAGATCCTGAACCTGAACCTGAACCTGGACCTGGACCTGGATACAATATTGCCACCTCTGAAAGAGTTCTTGTGTTGATGTGTTCCGTTTGCCACCTCGTCACTACGCTTCTTATGCCTGTGGAAAGTGTGGATCCTGAGTTGTACTAGTGTAGTTAGGATGATGTAATAAATTGCTACAAGTCGAAATTATAAGTTGCTACAAAATGATAATTGTTTTTTTGGGGGGAGAATATCGTTTAAATGCACTACTAATTTCTGCAAAATAATGTTGTGAAAATAAATAAGCGGTAACGTAGAACCGGTAATGGTGCATCATGCGAAGTGAATTAAGTAAGATGGCCATGCAGAGAGAGCCTTGGCTCGATGGTTGGGTATGTGGTTGTGCAACCCAACGACCCGAGTTCAATTCCCAGAATTGACAGGTGATGCGCAGGGGTTTTCCCCCGTTTCTTGAGGATCAAGCTTGATGTGTGATGGAACCACTCATCAAGAAATATCTTGATACTCATTTAAAAAATTCTGAGGACCATGTTTATCTTGGTACTCATACTAAGCCGTATGCATCCTTAGTTGGTGCAGAGGTCGGGAAGTGAAAATCTCCCATTTTTAAAGGCGCGTCGCCCTCTCGAGCGGGGGGCCGTTCCCGTTCCCTCGCGTCGCCCTCTCGAGGGCGACCGACCTCCCCGTCCGCCTCCTTCCCTTCTCGATTCCTTCCCTCGCCGCCGCCGGAGACGGGCGCTGGGTCCCCCGCGCGGCCGCCGATGAGGGTGGCGGCGAGGCCCTCGGCCGCGACGCCGCTCGGGCTCGGGCCTAGGGTTTGAGGCGGCGGCGTCGTCCTGGCGGCGGGCGGCGCTCGCCGGAGTTGAGGGCGGCGTCTACTCGGCCGCGCGGGCGGCGAGTTGGCGGTGGATACGGGCACCGCGTGGAGGAATCCCCTGCTGCTCTCCTTCGCCAGATCTGGAGACGACGCCCCCGTGCTGCTGCTTCCTCCTCGTCAGTCCGGCCGGATCCGGTGGCGGACTGTGCGGATGTGGGGTTGGGAGCTCTGGATCAGAGTAATTTCTTGGCCGGCTGCGGCGGCCACGACGTCAGCGGCGCTCCAGGCGCTGTTTCCTTCTTGAAGGCGGCTTCGAGATCCAGTTCCCTCCCACTTGTCCTCCCCCTACACCCGGGTGAAAATCCACAACTTTGGTTGGGCGGCGGCGGTGCCCGGCTCCGTCACCTTCTTGAAGGCGCCGCTTTGGGTCCGCGGGGAGGTGGGACAGCTGCAGCGCGTTCTTGGCGTTCCTGATGGCGGCGGTTTTCTCTTTAGTGGTGTCGCTTCGCCATGGCGGTCGGCTGGTCCAGCTCTCATGGTGATTGTAGTGCCCAACTCTTCGCCGTGTCTTCCTGGGGTGCTCCCGTCCCATTCAGAGAGGCTGGAGGTGGAGCGGCTTCATCTTGCACGGAGCTTCGGTGGAGATGTCAAGTCATGCCTGACCGACAGGTGCTACGCTTTGTCATGCCTGGTCGGCAGGTGCTACGCTCGACAGATCTTCCAAAAACTTCAAGCTGTGTCGGCTGGTGGTACTTGGCAGCATGGTGCTGAGGTGTATCAGTGGCGACCGCGACGTGCTCAGCTGTTTGCGCGCAGGGAGGAGGTGTCGTTGGGCGCCATGGTGGCGTCGATGATAGCTGGACCGAGCAAGGTTGATGCATCAGTACAGTTCTAAAGATGGAGCGGTGGCAGTTGGCGGCGGCGGCCTCTGAGTGCACGCCGGACTGGTGAGACCCATGCCCGGCAGGCGTCCTAGATGGGACCTCGGGTCTTAGATGTTAGGTTTGGCTGCGATGTCTGTTTGGTATTAGGCCCAGGCTATCTGCGCCCCTTCATCAACTGGATAGAGTTGCTTAGACGACGACTTTAGTCTTACTGTTGTATTACTTTGTAAGGTCTTATGAGAATAATTAATAAAGTGGCCGTATGCATCGTCCAGATGCAGAGGCCGGGGGTCATTCTCCTTTTCTAAAAAAAAAGTAAGATGACCATTATTCTCACACATCAAAATGCCACCCTTATTATGCCTTCATCTAAGGGTGCAAAAAAAAAGGAAAATGAAATTGTCCTTGAGAGATAAACCACACGCAATCCCGGCATGTCCGAGCGTTCGTTGGAGATCCCATGGAGTCGGGATGCACCATTGCCCATACATTTTGTGAGTCGACAAAGATGTCGGCGTGAATATGGGAGCCCTTGTTTCCGTTGCACGTCGAATGGATATTTGTCCATGTGCCTCTCAACTCTATAGATCTGGCACACCGGTTCAACCTTGCCAACGTCACCGTTGACAAGGCAACAATCGCTGATTGTGGTTTTGAAGTAATCTTCACAAATTCCACCATGACATCGATAACCCTACATTTACCGTTCGGGAGAGACTTATTTCTTCACGACGTCATTACTGCCACGTAAAACACTGCCTAATAACACGCCGGCTCAAACCCTAACCACAAGCCTACAATGCCAAAGGAGAGGGCGATCGAGCATGCCCTCGCCGCGGAAGTGCAAGCGAAGAGAGAGGGGACCAATGGCCTCGCCGGGAGGATTGGAGTCGCCGCCCATATGACATTGCTCGCGCTCGCCGGGGGAGAGAGGGGGCAGAGCCAACATGTTACAGTAAATCAAGGGCAAATTGGTCATTTTGTGGTTGCAAGAGGTAAAAAAAAGAGGGGGAGAAAGGCGGAAAGACACGGTAAGGAGTGAAAGAGGACTGATCTCTGTCTTCTCCTGCCGCCGCCATGGATGGATGAGGAGCTTCCTCGCGATTGCTCGTCACCAAGAAGCCCGAATCCCCTCCTCACCCGCGCCGCACCATCGGATCCCCCGTCCCACGAGCTTCCCGTTGATCCCAGCCTCGCCCACCTGCATTTGATTTGATCTGCTCTCCGCTCCAGGGCAACCACTAAGGGGGAACAAATAAATCATCTTTCGTCTCCATGAGCGACGGAGGCCCGGAGGCGGCGCCGCTGGAGTTCCCCTCCGCGGAGTGGCAGAACTATTTCATTCGGTAGATACTTGAACCATGCATATGTCTTTTGACTCGGTATCGGGAGCGAGACCAGCCTTGTCATCACCACCAAAGTATGTTGCATAAATCCTATCAGTGGGCAATTTGTAGACCTGCACATACATACATACATACATACATACATGCATATGAAATAGCAATTTCTATCAGCGGGCAATTATATGTCACTCTTTCATCATCTTTATATTTGATTGATTGATTGATTGATTGATAGCAGGAGTAGGTAGGTAGGTAGGTAACCTGGGTGAGGAGTTTCCATGCGTATGCGATGGCCCCGTCCTTGAAGTAGTCCCCGAAGGACCAGTTGCCGAGCATCTCGAAGAAGGTGTGGTGGTAGGTGTCCTTGCCGACGTCGTTGAGGTCGTTGTGCTAGCCGCCGGCGCGGATGCACTTCTGGTTGTTGCAGGCGCGGTGCAGGCGAGTCCGGGGCGGCGGTGCCGAGGAAGACCGGCTTGAACTGGTTCATCCCGGCGTTGGCCAAGAGGAGCGTGGGGTCGTGTCGTCCACGGGCACCACGGGGCTGGACGGCCATGGTGTGTGCGCCTTGGACTCGAAGAAACCGATCAAGGACTCCCGGACCCGGGCGGAGAAACATATCAAATTATCAAAATAGTGAACGCGAATCAACCAACATGATGAAAAGTAACTTGACGAGAATTCTCATATGTCCTCAAGAGCACTTTGCTTTATATATGAGATCGTTCCGGCTTGCCCTTTTCTGTAAAAAGGATTGAGCCACCTTGCTGCACCCTTACTACTATTGTTAATTGTTGCTCATTACAAATTACCTTGCTATCAAATAATCTGTTACTGATAAATTCAGTGCTTGCAGAGAATACCTTTTGAAAAACCACTTGTCATTTACTTCTACTTCTCGTTGGGTTCGACACTCTTACTTATTAAAAAGGCTATGATTAATCCCCTATACTTTTGGGTCATCATGCATGTCTCCAGGGAAGCATAATTTGGATTTGCAACATAATACATGTCACGGTCGCAACACAAACCATGTTGCAAAAGGACGGGTGCAACACAAGTTGCGTAATGTGTTTGGGAAAGTAGTGGCCGAGCCACAGCTCGATGCACCCCCACTACACCCCACAAGAAAACATAGTGAATTTTTTTGAAAAAATCTGAAACTTTGTGAGAATGATTATGAACAAATTTTAGAGATGCTTTGTAAAGTTTGGTGGTCAAATGAGATCTGATGAGCTCTCTAAAAAACTGTAATTTCTGCTCAAAAGTGCACATACATCTGGATAAATTTTGAGAAATTTTGTTTTTTTTGTACAGAGCTGCATGAATGTCATTTGACCACAAAACTTTGCAAGCATCTCTAACATCTGTTCAATATCATTACCACAAACTTTCAGATTTTATTGAAATGTTTTGCTATGTTTTTTTCCAGGGGTGTAGCGGGGATGCACGGAACGGGAGTGTAGAAAACCCACTCTCAATGTGTTTCCGTGTGGTAGCTCAGCTTGGGATCACTACTAGGGAAAAGCCTATACACAGAATCTTACCAGCAGCGCATTATAAAAAAAGGCGATGCTGCTACTTAGCAGTAGCGCGCCCCAACAAGACGCGCTGCTAAAACAAATTTAGCAGTAGCGCTGCCCCAATAAGGCGCGCTACTCCTACAATTGCCACGACCCTGCCGCCAAGCTAGTTATAAGCAACAGTGCGTTAATACAAAGAGCGGTACTGATACAGATCATAGCAGTAGCGCCTTCTCTCAATACCCGCTACTGCTAAGTTTACTACAAAAATTTAGTCCCACCTCGCTCCGCGAACAGGGTTTTTACCACCTTAAATATGTTACTTCTCAAATTATCACATCCATTTGGTCTTCATTGAACTCTATGTGTAGAATTTGTGGCCGCAATATGAGTCTTCTCCGGTTTCTAAACCTGTGAGGAACCGGTGAGGACTCATATTGATAATTCAGATTGTACACAAAAAGATCATTGATGATCAATGTATTTCTGATGTATATTTTTACATGTTAACACATAGCAGTAGCGCATTTGTCCGAAACGTGCTACTATTAGGTCGTTCAGCAGTAGCACGTTTCTCTACAGCGCGCTACTGCTAAGCCATTCTATCTTCACCAAATGGCCGCCCCTCACTCTCCTCTTTCCACTCACACTCACACTCACTGGATCTCCCCCCTCAATCTCCCCGCACCCGCCCTCGCCCCCACCGGCCGTCGTCGCCTATCTCTCCTCCCTATGCGCCGCCATCACCTCCTCCTCCTCCCCGGACTCGGTAATCCTTCATCGGCCGCCCTCCTCCCCGCCCCCTCCTAGATCCGTCCTTCCTCCACTCCTTCGTTCGCCTCCGGCTGGCCCCTCCTCGCTCCGCCTTCCTCCTCCGTCC
>NC_041387.1:678139577-678151225 GCF_002162155.2 Triticum dicoccoides
AGTTGAGTTAGAATATTTTGATTTAGTTGATTTAGTAGGCTAGTTGATATGCAACATTTAGAGACAGAGATATGATAGTTGATAGTTTTTAGTTGATATGATTAACTGATTAGTAAAAATTTAGACATAGTTGATAGGCTTTAGTTGATATAAGCCTCTGGTCATATATATCACTTTGATATAAGATAGTTTCTAGGGGTTTTGTGTTCCTCAAACTAGTAATTTTTAGCCTATTTTAGGTGTTTTGAATAGAATAGGAAATTTTAGGTCTTTTGATTAAAATTTTAGTAATGGAACTTTTTAGTTGGTAGAATTTGAAAAAATGTTCTGTACTTGTTATATTGTGAACTTAGGGCACATTTTTAGGGTTTAGTAAAAGAAATAGTAACAGTGGATGATGATGTAGATGTTTTAGGTATAGAACATTTTTGAATAGATGATGATGTAGATTTTTTAGTATAACTAGTTTATTTAGTGTTGCTCAAGAATTTCTCATATGATGTAGATATAAACATGTATATATAGTGTTTCTCAAATAGGATATGTGCTTGCCCAAGTGACCATGTTTGCAGGTAACAGCTCCAAGTGGCCTATGTTTTGCCGGAGTGTTGATTAATTTCCGTTCCGGCAAATTTCAGGCGCTCGATATGTCCTTTTTTAGCAAAGGTCGTGCCAGATTTTTCCTCTGAAGGGGATCGTTAATCCTTTTCTAATACTCCCTCCGTTCGGAATTACTTGTCACAAAAATGGATGTATCTACAACTAAAATACATCTAGATACATTCTTTTTTGGACGAGTAATTCCAAATGGAGGGAGTATTGCTTTAGGAAAATGGCGACACCACCACCACCACCACGACTACCATGTCGACTGTGCAAGTCAAGATGCGCCAGCAGCCTTGCAATTGGCACGTTGTTCGGCATCTACTTCCAGCCGAGTTTTCTTCCTGCGGTGGTAACAAAATATATGAAACTTGTAACAACTATTTTGTTTTTAGTGTTATTGGCATTAATGCATTGTGTATATATCATTGTGTATACACAGATCGTCCCATGCAATGTGATGACGGAATTCAACAAGCTGACCGGAGACACTGTGACCTTTGAGGCTCCTGGGGGCCCTTACACTATGGAGGTCGAGAAAGGACGAAATATGTCACAGATCGAGGATATGGATGGAACCGTTTCATCTTCCACATGGGTATCACTGGTGGTGAGTTGATCAGCTTCTCCTTCAGAGCAGAAAGACCCAAGTTGGTCGTCATTTATCTCAACACGGATGATGATGATGAGGACCCACTTGATGAAGCCATCTATACTCGAAGAATAGGGCTGAGCGAGGACGAGGTGTGCAACCTATGGGACATAATTCCGCCACGTGCTGACTTTGTCGGGGTGCCATTGGTGACCCGCCTGACAACTACCATGATTGATCGGCATGTTATGGTATGTTATACTTAGTGTACAATCCGATTACATGCTTACTTAGTAGTTCAAGCTTTGTAGAAATGTAGTACTGTTTTTGATAGTGTAGAAACCTAGACTTAGTAGAAATATATTTGCAAGAGTATGTGCGAGGCTACTTATTAATTGATATGTTTTTCTTATTCAGAAATTGCCAAAGAGCCTATCTGTGAGTTGTGGTATCAAGCCTGATGAAGAGGGCTCTTCTCGAATACGCCTTACCGCAAGGGGCTCTGTCACCACCTGTGCGTACAGCATGGACACAGACGGTCGCACACACTTCAGCTCGGTTGGATGGAAGAACTTCCTCGTTGACAAGAATCTTCGTGTTGGACAGGCCATCCTAATTACTATTAGGAACACCCGCCGCCATGGCTTGAGGATGATGGTCGTCGTCGATATCATGTAGAACTACATATGGGTGTGGTTGTATGACTACCCCTAGTAGACTGCTATATGCTGTATGACTATCTAGTACTGCTTATCATATATGCTCCTGTATGAACCATATATGTGTGTGAGGATGCATGTTGACTATATATGAGTACCTATAATGCTTAATGATATTGTATGACTACTGTATGACTAGCTATATGGTATTGTGGTTAATGATATTGTTATCTTGTATATGTGAAAATGCAATTTATTGAAACAGGTACTGTTCTAGATCAGTAGGAAGCAGGGAAGAAATGTTGAAACATACAGCAGTAGCGCGGGCAAAGAAAAGCACTACAGCTACTTATGAGTAGCGCTTGCTGGAAAACCGCTACTGATATAGTTAATACTAGTAGTGTGTGTACATAGAGTGTTACTACTATCTGTTAGATGTAGCGCCTTATTAGTAGCGCGGCCACCCGCGCTACTGATAGCGTTAAAATGCGCGCTACTACTAGGGTTTTCCCTAATAGTGGATTGCAATATGGTCCATGTTGCAAAGCATGGGGCAGTAGATGAGGTGGCCTATACATGAACCATAGAAAACGGTTCGATGAAGCGCAACATGGCTCGTGTTGCAAATCCTTTAATGCAATACGAGTCATGTTGTGAACGGGATGGGGCCACACGACTGGCCCGGGGAGAGATCGGACGGCTGTTCGGCGCGCCATCCAACAATTGTTGAGGCGGCCGATGTAGTCTGATTATCACCCGACCGATGGGTAGCGTCGCCCGATCAAACATATATCCAATGCCCGAACCCCCGCGCCGCCTCGCTCTGGTGACACGGGGCCAGAAAACCCTAGCGTCGCCACCGAATCTTCCCCTCCCTCCCCCGTCTCGCCGCTGCCAGAGGGTGCCAGCCGATGAAGCCTGGGCCGGCCCCGAGGAAGGCGGCGGCAGGGCACTATCATCTGCTGTGGGGTGGCGCATCGAGAGGGGTCGTTTCATGAAGCGAAGAGGAGATCCAGTGGCACGTGGTGGAGCTCTAGATCCGCGCGGTTCACACGCTGGATCCATGCGATGCACGTTCATGGCAGCACGGTGGAGGTGCTTGGCCGCGCGCCCGTCCAGCAACTGGTGCGCGCGCGCACTGGGCTGTGTGTTGAAGGCGCTAGGCACGGTCACTGCGGCGAGGAGGCCCAGGGGCAGCACGAATGTGCGCGTCACCGTCATGGGGTGCCGTTGGGGGACGCGGGCTCCCTCGACTGGCGGCCTCTTGCTAGCAGTGTCTAGATCTGGTGCTCTGGCGTCCGGAGGCCCGGAGCGGCCGGCGACTGGTTGCAAGTGGATCGGAGCGGCAGGCGAGCTATGTCTATTTGCCCCGTGGGATCGGTGCGGCATATGTCTAGCTCTTTCGGATATATTGTTCCTCTTCGGTGTCCTCAATGTTTGCGGACATGCTCGTGGCAGCCCGGTACAATATATACGATAGTTGTTGGTATGCACTCTGGTAGCGGCGAAAGCGCTCGAGTGCCTGCCCGGATGTGTTGTGGGGTTTTGGCTTTCCGGCGCGTTGTATGTGATGTGATGCTCCAAACATAGTCTAGCTAGGCGTTGCTTGATTTTTGCCCGGTTTTCCTCAATAAACCGAGCAGTCCTCTTTTTCTTTTCTTCTTTTTTAGCACTCGCCTTTATGCGGTGCATTCTTTCTTTAGGGGTGTTCTCGTAATACCTCTTTCTGATCAACGAATTTGACAGTTCTCCTGCCAACGTTAAAAAAAACATAGATTCAATGCCGGGCATGGAGGCGGCCGAGGTGCCACGAATTATCAGCCTGCTGAATTTAAGCTTTTCCGTTTAGGGTTGGTCCGATTGCTTGTAGTATGTGTGTATACAAAATGCAATACAAGCGCCGCTGGGATTTCTCTCAAAACTTTCCAACCTATACGAGCTTGTCTCGGAGGAACCCTAATCCCCGGTTGACAATCTTCCCGTCCACCAACGTCTCGTCTACAAGCTCTCCGCTACAGTCCAGGGTCGTCACCGGTCACTGCTAGCACACGTACGGCTCCATGACCAGTGGTTCGGGGCCGGCCTCGCCGGAGTGGCTCGAGGCGTTGCTGTCTCGGATCCAGGCGCTCGCTGCCGACCGCGCCCGGCTGGAGGAGGTGAACAACACCCTCCATGCGCGCCTCCTACAGGTGATCCACTGAACCAACAACGAGTCCTTTCTTTCTAGGGTTTCTATTTATCGTCCTTGCATGCGCCTGATGCTGGTTTATTATTGTGTCGGCGTCGGAAGGCGGAGACGAGCAGGAAGAGGTGGAAGGCGGCCTACATTGACCGCCTACTTCCTGCTGCTAACATGATATCTTTGTATAATCCGCTTCTGGGGACGCCAAAGGCGTCGTCATCCTATATCTCGGCTCGGACCCATGGCTCTTGACTTCTTGTTGAAACTTAAGGCTAGCTCGACCCGGCATCGGCGACCGCTTTAGCGACGTTATCCTCCTTGGAGGCGAAGCCGAGATCTCCTCCTATCCACCTCTGACCCACTCCCGGACGGAAGTCCAAAATCCGTCTTGGATTAGGCGGCGGCGGCGCCCTTAGTGTCTCGAGGCGCCGTCTTGGGAGGCTTGGGTGTTCGGGGGAGAGGTACTGTAGGTGGTGGGCTCTGCATGACAGTTCCTGCAGCAGTGACGGTGTGGAGGTCGGCAGGTTAAGGGGTACTCGTTGCGAAGATCATTCCAATTCTCCAACTTGCGACAAGTAGTGCGCTGCATGTGCGCCACTTGTCGCAATCTGGGAGTTTTCCTTTTTTCGTAGATCCGTTTATTCAAAATATTTTATCTCTTAAATCGTGCATCCAAATCTCGAACCGCTTTCGCCGTTGAATTTCTCGCGTCGTGATCTTCAAAAGAAGATCCCATGTTGGATTCCTCTCGCGAAAGCATAACCATGCCTCTCGGAAGCAAAACCGTGCATCTCGTGAAAGAAAAAAAAACAGAAAACACGTTTTTTTTCCGTTTCCAAGAGGCATAGCCGTGCCTCTCGCGAAAGCACAATCGTGCCTCTTGCGGAAGCAAAACCGTGCCTCTTGCGAAAGAAAAAAACAGAAATCGCGTTTTTTTCGTTTTCAAGAGGCACGGCCGTGCCTCTCGCGGAAACGAAACCGTGCCTCTCGCGAAAGTATAACCGTGCCTCTCGCGGAAGCAAAACCGTGCCTCTCGTGAAAGGAAAAAAAACAGAAAATGCATTTTTTTGCCGTTTCCATGAGGCACGGCCGTGCCTCTCGCGAAAGCAAAACCGTGCCTCTTACAGAAGCAAAACCGTGCCTCTTGCGAAAGGAAAAAAACAGAAAACGCGTTATTTTTTCCGTTTTCAAGAGGCATGACCGTGCCTCTCGCGGAAACGAAACCGTGACTCTCGCGAAAGCATAACCGTGCCTCTCGCGAAAACGAAACCGTGATTCTCGCAAAAGGAAAAAAAACTACATTTTTTGCGCAACAAAAAATTATTTTTGGAAAAAATAATTGGTCAAAAAGCTAGGAAAGACCGGTGAAAAACCAAAACATCGAAAAAACCGAAAACGCGTGCGGAAAAATAAAATAAATTCCGGAAGGAGCGCTCAGAGCGCGACACGTGGCGAATCGCTAAGAGCGCGCCAAGTGGCACTGATTGTTGCGAGGCTTCCGAAGGAGCACTCGTTAATTAGTTGCTCTCTTATATTAAAGCCATCACCGAAAAGAGGGAAATAAATTCAAAAAAAAACAAGCACCGATCTGAACTTGAACTTGATGGACCGGTTCCACCACAAGGAACCTAACCATGTGAGCTATGCTCAGTTCACTGTACGATTAATAGGTCTGGTTTCATTTACTCCCCGTTTCAGTTTACAAGTCCTGCACGTATACCTAGGTTACCAATTTTATCACCTTAATATAATCTATATAACATAAAATTTATATTTTTAAAAAATAAAACATTTAAAGTTTATATTGGTATATATTTTGTAATATATGAGTTGTATTAGGTTGGTTAAATTGACGACCTAGGGATACACACATGCCCTGTAAACTGAAAGAGAGGGAGTAGTGAGATCAAAAATCTTTCTTTATAAATAAGGCATATGCGTATCAGAAACATCTCCAAAATATACATACCCTACAATTAGTGTAGATATCAGAAATCTTTACTTATAAATATATAGCAATATACACTGTTGGGAGTGCGCAATTCCAATCCATCTTGAATATAGCAATATACACTGTTGGGAGTGGTCCAAAAAATTAACGGAAAGAAAACAAACCCCAAAGAAAGAAGGCCCAAGCCCCACGCCGCGGCCAGCTCACCGCGCCCGGCGCCGGCGGCTGACACAACCCCACAATCCGCGGCCCCGCGCTCCCGTTCCACCGTGCCATTCCCCGGTCCAACCCCAAACCCGAGCCCCCACGCTATCACCTTTCCCGCTGCTGCCGCCTGCCGCCACGCCACGACCCTCGTTTCCCGTCGACCTTGCTTTTCCAGCTCTCTGCTTTCGGGCTTAAAGACACGCCACGCCCGCGCGGCCCTCGAGGAACGGTGACGGACCATGGCGTCGGAGACCGCGCCGTTCGGCGTCACGGGGGCGGCGGGCAAGGGCGGCGCGTCCGCGGCGCACAGGCCGCACGGCCACGTCGTGCTCGCCGCGCGCGTCCACGACGCGCTCGTCTTCGCCGCGGGCGCCGTGGCGGCCGTGCTCGTCCTCCTCTGCTTCTCATCCCTGCTCGCGCCCGCGCCCGTGCCCAACCTCGTTGCCGGCCCCGACCTCCCCTTCCCCACCTCCTTCCCGCAGCCGCAGCAGCAGCAGCACGACGACGGCAACGAGGAAACCCTCTACGCCAGGGTCGCCGCGCGCCCGCGCACCTTCTACGACGACCCGAAGCTGTCCTACGCCGTGGACGGCCGGCGGGTGGCCGGCTGGGACGCGAAGCGCGCCGAGTGGCTGCGCCTGCACTACCCGCGCGGCCTGCGCGCGCGCCGGGGCCCCGGGGAGCGCGTCGTCATGCTCTCGGGGTCCCAGTCCCACCCGTGCGCCGGCGACGGCGGCGACCACATGCTGCTCCGCTTCCTCAAGAACAAGGTGGACTACGCGCGGCTCCACGGCATCGAGCTGCTCTACAACACGGCGCTGCTGCAGCCCCGGATGGTGGCCTACTGGGCCAAGATCCCCGTGGTGCGCGCCGCCATGCTCGCCCACCCGGAGGCCGAGTGGGTCTGGTGGCTCGACGCCGACGCCGTCGTCACCGACATGGACTTCGCGCCCCCGCTCGCCACCAGGTACAGGGACTACAACCTCGTCGTCCACGGCTGGGACAGGGAGGTGTACGAGGCCCGGTCCTGGGTCGGCCTCAACGCCGGCGTCTTCCTCATCCGCAACTGCCAGTGGTCGCTCGACTTCATGGACGCATGGGCCGGCATGGGGCCCGCCTCGCCGGAGTACGCGCGCTGGGGCAAGACCCTCAAGGCCACGCTGGGCGACAAACCCGACGCCGAGTCCGACGACCAGTCGGCGCTCGCATACCTCCTCCTCAAGAACCCGAAGAAGTGGGGCGCCAGGACGTACCTGGAGCACGTGTACTACTTCCAGGGATACTGGGCGGAGATCGTGGACAGGCTCGACGGCGTCGCGGAGCGGTACCGGGCGGCGGAGCGGCGCTTCGGGCCGGCCCTCCGGCGGCGGCACGCGGAGGGGGATCACGCGCTGTACGCGGCGGCGAGGAACGCGGCCCTGAGGAAGAGGAAGAAGGACGGCGGCGTCCCGGGGCCCGACGGGGGCGGGCAGAAGGCGTCCTACTGGCGCCGGCCCTTCGTGACGCACTTCACCGGCTGCAACCCCTGCGGCGGCAGGCCCAACGAGATGTACTCCAACGAGAGCTGCGCCGAGGGGATGCGGCGCGCGCTCAACCTCGCCGACGACCAGGTGCTCCGCGCCTACGGCTTCCGCCACGCCGGCCCGCTCAAGGACGACGTGCGCCCGCTCGTAGCCTAGTCTTGTCAAACCAAGCGTGCAGTTTCCTTGTTACAGAAAGACAGCAAAATCGAATCATCATTTTGTTATGTTGTACACTGTTTTATTAGTGAAATGAAAAGATGATGACATGACACTGTTGCTTGCTTTGCATCTCTGGGTCACCGACACTCTCGCTGTCAGTGGACGTGGCGGTGCATCATTTTAGCTTCATTTTGGGTCCTTGCTTGAACCTCTCCTTTATTTAATTTTTTACCTTTCTTTTCAAACTTCATGCAAGTATATATACAGGGAGCACGCATAAATCACTTGTTCAGTCTTTTTCAAGAGATTATATTGTTCAGTCTTTTTCAAGAGATTATAAGTCGATTTTCCTACATTTCCTACATTTTCAATGCGGAGGAGGGACGATGATGGGGATGTGGTTGCAGATCATGGCGCGAGAGATCCCCATTCTCCGGCGGCTTCGGTGCCACCACATTGTCCTTGTTCTCCAGGGCCTCGTCACCTTCACCTCCTGGACCGGACCGGTCAGGTCAGAAAAAAAAAAACAATTAGTTACGTTGACCGCCCTGCCAACGGACGAGAGTGAGCCGGTCCAATCAGGCGGTTTTTGTTTTTGCAAACCAGGAAGAAAACCAACCGGTTGAACCATTTCCGCGCGTGCCAATAGTCAGAAAATAAGGTGCAAGCGAGAGGACTCAGACTCAGGTCTCCAACAATATCTTGGCTTCTCTAACACATCTTGCCGAGCATTTTGTGCAAAGACCCTCAAGAATAAGTGAACAACATACACTCCCCGCGCATAACTTGCAAAACGTCTTATACTGTGGAATCGGAGGGAGTACAATATTACTTGTTTGGATTGTTGAGCCTTAATCCACATTCCTATCCATTTGCTCGATGTCCACAAGTAGTTGGATTTTTCAATTGGCATATGTTCTGGGTTTTATACCCATAAAATGGTTTCACAAAATACTACTTGATTTGTATGCGTCTTGAAAATTCTAGATCTAGAGCAAGTACTACAATTTGTCTTCGAGCTGCATTTTACACCCCTTCTTCGTATAACGCCTATAAAAGGAATGCTTTACTAAATAAAATTGATCCTTATTCAATTTTTATGCTGGTAATAAATTTAAGCAAGAACATATATCTTTACTAAATAACATATATCTTTTTTTACTAAATAACATATATCTTTTTTTACAAAATTCCAATGCTTTACTAAATAACATATATCTTTTCCAATGCTTTACTAAATAACATAAATCTTATTCAATGGTTTACTAAATAACATATATCTGTTTTTACAAAATTGTTGCCTCACCCCAGAAATGCAAAGAAAACAAAATTCCAATTATCATTTGCATGCAAACCACATATCAATCAAAGCAAATAGTGTAAAAACATATTTCAAGCACAGGAAACTTATAACTTTTGTATACACAATTTTATCAGAGCTAACAAAATCATCGAAGTGCTCCTTGCATATACAGTTTTATAATTTATAAATATAATTCTTCAATTCCAGATTTAAAGAAAATAAGGAATCATGCTACTAGAGATCTTAGTTGAAGATGACACCATTCAAATATGTTCACACATATTTTTTTTACGGCAATATGTTCACATGGTTCACAACAAATATCAATAACGAACTTTTTATATCAATATTTCAAATGACTTACATAACTTTCATTATACATTGGAAAACTGAATTCAGGTCTAGGCCAATATGATTGGCTTACAATTCCATGCATGACTAGATTCCATTGTTTGTTGATCCGTCCAGCTCTAACTCTTCCATATAACAACACATACTTTGTATCACTCTTCACATCTTCTCAATGATTGCAAAAACATGACCGTCGTCGCAACTACGCCACCGCTTCATATCGAAACGCAAGATGAAATGGATGGAAGGTGGGAAGTACCTGTCAGCATCTTCCTTACTCCCAAGATTATGCTTCCTCCTCTCTTTTCTCCCCTTCTCCCGATTCTTTTTGTCATACGAACAAAATGAGTTGAAACTCAACTAAGCAAAACAGAACAAACAAAGTATAAAAAAAGAGTAAACATTATGCGAGTTAAATGCAAATGAGGGATATCGTGGGTGCACTGTCGCTGATTATGTTGCTACTTGTTGTACAACTCAACCTGCACACCATGTGAAGTTACCTAGAAGGTTCAGCTCTAGTGGTTCTACAAGCAAATATCTTGTCAGGATATAATAGTTCTAGGGACAAACCTGAAAACTTTATTAGATGCCCCTATGCACAGTGAGGCCTTGGAGTTTTAGCTCGCCCCAACAGTATGGGCATGCAAATCAGGTATCAACATGAAATTATGTAGGAAGATACTATATATTTTTGTAGGCCAAGAAGAAATTTCGATTAGTAGTTGTTGCAGGCATATATGTATTGAATCATTGTACATACAATATTATATATCAATCCAGTAAAAGTGGTGATGAGTCTATCCATATTGCAACATGGTACAAATACTAAGATATTTGGTCAAGATAACACATCCATTCGCAAAACCAAGTCCCCAAAAGTGAGATCATCCTTCTGCATATTTGCACGACAACACATTATAGTCAGACACATGGAAGAATTATTTGCATGCCAAAATCATGCTAAATCCGTTCATCTGAAGAAATATATACTTTTCTAATGCAATTCAATCTTCAAAAGCATATTGGTTCAAGAAATAGGAGTTAATATGAAGCATGTGTATTGCTCTTAACTTCTCTCTGGCTGCTGCTCACTCCTCCTTCCAGTTACTCCGTTGACATCCTCTTTCAGGAACACAGTCAATATAGAAGGAAAAAAAGTTATGTTTGAAGGAGAGTTTTTTTCTAATAAAAAAAATCAGCGCATGTCAAATTTAGTAGGTTTTCAGAAAAGTATGCAATTGATACACATCATTTTGTGTTGTGCTTAAGAACAATATCAATCACTACAGTTTAAGATTGCTTCTTCTTGTTAGAAATTTAGGGTTTGTGGTCTACCCCCTATTTCTCTGCGCTTATATGTGGTGCCGCTCACAATTGCATATCAGTGGCTAGGGGGTATGGACCTTCTTATACTGTCTTTCCAAAGAGTCCACCTCTTATACAGATAAGATTCCTAGTCATTACAACCAGTTTCCGGTATAGAGTCCAGATCAAAATTTACCAACCACGATCATTTTTATCTATTAACAGATTCTACTCATTATGTCCCCGGAGCACGTGCTTGTGAGCAAATCACTATAATAAAGTGCAAATTCCTCTAACTATACGATCAACATTAGGGCTGCTAAGGATGTGCACAAATCTTTGAAGAGTACCTTCATATCCGCCATGGACTCAACATATCATCTTCCACAACACATCCATATGAAGTTTGAAGGATGACAACAATAGTGACACCTCCAATGAGGGAAGCTGGAGCCCGATCCCAGCCTGAATGTCGGGCTTCGGGTTTGGGCCACCGGGCTGGGTTGTCCATGAACAGGTTTAGTACTAGTACTTCTCCCCCCAATGTCTCACGGTCTCACTCTCACCTCTGCAAGAATCCACCAGCATCTTCCATCAATGGCGTCAACTTGTATTCTCCCCAAGAAATCCAATTCCCCTCACGCATGAGCTACCATTGGATCCCCTTTCCCGCGAGCTTTCCAAAGATCCGATTTTCTTCAACATATATTGAGATCTCGGCATATAATCGAAGCTGCTCCGGATTTAGCCACTAGCATCTTGGGAGCGTTGAAGCACACGGACATGACAGTGAGGGAAGCAACAGCCGCG
>NC_041387.1:678151648-678167744 GCF_002162155.2 Triticum dicoccoides
CGCCGGCCGCTCGCGGCTGGAGGCGATTAACAGGATCCAGCATGAGTTCTGGGACGCCCGCGACAAGATCAACCAGGCGCGCCTCCACCAGGTGATTGATTCATCGGACCACTCTGCTCTAGCTCCTGTCCTTTCTTTTAGCTAGGGTTTCTCCTGGGCTTCTCCGCGCCTGATGCTGGTGGCTTGTGTTCTCACCCCGGACCGGACCGGCAGTCGGAGCTGAGCAGGAGCCGGTGGGAGGCGGCCTGCAGGGAGCTGCTTGCCGGGGATAGCTGTTAGAGATATATTTGGGTTACATGTATTTGGTAGTTTAGGATTTCTATCTTATTTCTAGGAGAGGCGTCTTGCCTTCCAAGTCTTGTACTCAATATATACTCACCCTCGAGGCTCGATAATACAACCATCATATTCCGCAACAATTCCTCTCTCTCCCTTCTAACATGGTATCAGTCTAATCATGATCCAAACCCTAGCCGCCGCCGCTTCCGCACCCGCGCGCCGTCCCCGCCGCCGGGGGCCGCGCCGCCCGTAGCTAGGGTTCGTCCGCCGGTCGTGTTGACCGGCTGCCCTAGAGAGTCTTTTTCCCGAGCGTTGCTCCGGGGTTTTCTCTCTCGCTGGTCGTTTTGATCAGCGTTTTTTTTTGGTCTTCAGATCTACGATCGGTTTGCGTCGCCCGCCGCCGCCGTCGCCCCTCGCACACCTCTACTCCGACACTGGCATCGACTACATCGGCCTCTTCATCAACTGTGCGGCCGACGCGGCTAGCTCCGCCGTCTCCGCACGTGATTCTCCACCGACGGTCGTCGCCTTCATCGATCTGGAATCCGCCGTCAACCCCGTCTTCGACAAGCTCTGCATCACGCTCGTCCCGAGCACTGGCTGCTGATCTGCGCCGTGTGCTCCCACACACGCATTGGATACAGGGGCCTAGGCCTTCACGTGGGTATTGCGTGGGTCTTCCCACGTCCCACAAAGAGGCATGCATCCGTGTTGTTGGCCGGTCATGCCAGTGCTTGGGCTCCTGGCCCAGACTCGTGCGCGTCATCCTGCACGGCGCGTGCCCACGCTGCACCAATCACCGGCTCCTGTTACATCTGACGGCAACGCACGGCGAGCAACTACTCCAACCTCATGGGCGTTTGGACTGATCATCTAAGCGACCGCGATTCATTCCATCTGTGCTGCGCGGTCGATCAGATCAATCGTTCTGCGCACGCCTCCACGGGATTTTTATAAAAATTGTCATCGAGCATGCGCGCTTCTTCATCGATTGAGCAACGGGCTGCCGCTGCGTCGCCCCGTAGGGCCGCAGTGCCGCCACCCCGTGGTTCTTCTCCCGACTGCACCGACCCGCGTCACCGCTGCGCCGCCCCTTCGGGCCCGCCGCGACTCACGGTCCACCGCCGCCCCAAGGACGTCCGCTCCTGGTCGTCCCCGTGGCCGCACCGACCCTCGCGCCGCCGCTGCGTCGCCCCGTCGGGCCGTAGCGAGAGTGGCACACGGTCCACGCAGCCGCCTCGAGGCCGTCCCCACGGTTGCACCGACCTGCACTCCCCTTGGGCTGTCGCGCCGCGGCCCGCGGTCTCAGCCGCCGTCCCGAGGTCTTACCGCCGTCGCCCGACCTGCCCGCCGCCGCTGCGTCGCTCCTTCGGGCCGTAGCGCCGCGCCTGTGGTCCACTTCGCCGTCCCCGCGCATCGACTTCCCGTGGTATGCGCCGCGCCGTCTCCCTTGGCGCGGGAACGCCACCGTCCGCGCCAGTCTTCGTCACGCTGTCAGGGTTCTTCGCCTACTTCGAACACCGCCGCCGCACTCCTAACCTAGCCGCCGCCGCCGTCAGGCCGCCGCGGTCGCTCTTCTTTGGCCGCCGCCGCCGCCACCTTCGTAGCCGCCGCCGCCCGTCCACCCCCTTCGTCTTCGTCCAAGCACCAGCCCGTTGCCAGCGTCGCCGTCATCTACCCCGACCACTTCGTCTACTCCGACCACCGTTGGTGACATCGGCCCTGCGCCGTTAGACGCCGCAATTGTCGTCGAGTTCTTCTCTGCTGGCCCCTCCGACTTCTCCGATATGGCGTACCGCTCGTGCAGGTCCCTCGTCTACGCATGCCCGGCGCTGGCAACACCGATGCGTGCCTTCATCCACGACGTGTCCCCGGGCCTGGCAAGCCTGGTCGGCGCTTCGTCAACTTCGCCTTCGTCCGTCTACGCATGCCCGGTGCTGGCAACATCGGTGCGTGCCTTCGTCCACAATGTGTCCCCGGGCTTGACAAACCCGTCGCGACGCGTCGTCAACAACATCTTCTTCCCGGCGCACCACTACTTCGACACCCTTGCGCCCATGCTAACTCGGCGCCCCCTTGCGCCTGCGGCTCCACGGCGACTTCCTCGACACCGGCCACCTCGACATCGACATCGACCACGGCATTCTTCGCACGGCTACCTCAACCACGGCTACACCATCCTACGCTCTCGGCTACATCGACATCGGCACAAAGGGCTATCATCCGCTTGAGCAACTCGTCGGCTTCCTCTACAGTCAATGCGTCCGCGACGCGACACCGTCCACGACGCTCCCGCTAGGACTGCGGGGGGATGTCAGCCCATCGGCTGCTACTCTCTCCAGTCTGACCGTCCGCGACGCTCCTGTTGTTCGCAACGCTACCGCTACGACTGCGGAGGGATGTTAGAGATATATTTGGGTTACATGTATTTGATAGTTTAGGATTCCTACTTTATCTCTAGGAGAGGCGTCTTGCCCTCCAAATCTTGTACTCAATATATACTCGCCCTCGAGGCTCAATAATACAACCATCATATTCCGCAACAATTCCTCTCTCTCCCTTCTAACAATAGCCCCAAGCTCGCCGGTCAGAACGCACTCTGCCCCTCACTCACTCCTTTCTGCCTGAGGACGAAATTTACAGCAACTGTTTGTGTTGCCTGAGAAGTTGATCTGTTAAATTTGTCACCTTGTCTTTTGCCCTGCTAAATGTCAGTTGTTACGATTAACTGAATACCATTTCCACTTTATATCTTTTGAATGAAGACATAACACTGAAATGTTGCTACCGGTGTCATGTCATCGCTGCCTTCTTTGTGCAATGCAGAGCTACTAAAGAGCGACTTGGAGGATTCAAGATTCTGTGAAGCTCTTTTTGACATTGAAAACTCAAAACTCAAGGTACTTAATTACCCCAAAAAAGAGCATTCAGTCCAGCTTGTGTGCTTGTCACCTGTTTTCTCTTGGTCATTGTTCTGCATCCGTGCTTGTCTGTTTGTAATGTTTAGATACACCTGGAGGAAGTTGGAAGCTGGGTAGAGCTTAATGAAAAAACTGCAGACCATGACCACACCGCGACGGATTTAAGAGCGGAGCTAACAAAATTGAAGCAAGGTTATCAGACCGTGTGCTCAAATAAGGATGATGAGGTTTCTTTACTACTTGCTGAAAAAGATTTCGTGTCGAACCAATTGAGGGCAAGAGAAAAGGACAACGCTGCTGCGATACTTCAGATAAAAGAATTGCAAAGAGCACAAGCTATTGAAGCAACACACAAGCTTCAGCTTCAGAAGAATGTAGAGGAGCACCGGGTGGCAGCCAGAAATAAGGATGGTGAGATTCGCAGAGCACAGGCAGAAGCTCATGCTTGGCAAAATAAGCTACTGGTTTTTGTGAGTAAGCTTCATGAAATGCACTTCTTTGCCAAGGACAAAGATATCCAGAAACTCAAAGCTGGACAATCTACGGCTCTTAAGAGCAAGTGTGCCTCCTTACCAAATGCAAGCGTAAGCACTTCATTCCCAAGTATATGGACAGCTAATAACAAACTTTAATTTGTGTATGTGTTATTTGTTGGTGATGACCCTATCTTCCCATGCGTATATACATGTATAGTCAATGGAGAATATTGCTGTGTTTATCAAGCAGAAAAATCTGTATGTGTTATTTGTTGGTGATGACCCTATCTTCCCATGTGTACATGTACATGTATACTCCAAGATATTTTAACTCCGGAGGTCAATGTGTCAAATACGATCTTTCCAGAAAAATCTGTCTGGAAGTAATGAGATCAGATGGGCTGTCTTAATTACCTGTATTGTGTATTTATGTTGGCCCTCTAATTAGTACAAAATCCTTTTTAGGTGGCCTGATCAAACAAATAACTATGGCTTTAAGAAAAGGTTGTATGTCTAAAAATTAATTGCTGATGTTTGGCGGGCTCATTCAGCAGGTGTGAATCGTCATCGAGGATTTCTTCGGCAAGAAGTTCACTCTGGAGGTCAATGCGTCAGATACGATCGACAGTGTGAAGGCCAGGATTCAGGACAAGGACGGCGCGCGTGCAGACGAGCAGCGCCTCGTTTTTGCGTGCAAGGAGCTGGAGGACTGCCGCACCTTGGTGGAGTACAAAATCCAAAAGGGCTCTACTCTCTACATGCACGTCCTGGGAAAGTACATTCACGTGGATGTCTCTGGCAACTTGGTCCGTGTCAGGTTGGAGAGCTCGGACACCGTCGCGGACGTGAAGGCGAAGATTGAGGCCAGGGAGGGCGTCCCAGCAGCCAGGCAGGAGCTCTGGTCCGGATTGAAGCGGCTGGAGGAGAAGAGCCGCGCCTTGGCTGACTACGGCGTCGAGAGGGAGTCGTGCCTCAGGCTGAAGGTTTGTCCTCCTCCCGGTGTTCACCAGTGAGTTGGGCGGATGCCGTGGTCACCGGTATGATGGATATCTTGTCTGCACCGTTCGTCCATGCTTGCCCAGTCGTTTGTGTGTGGTAGTACGGACATGTCAGTTAGTGAAACAGTCGCTGGAGTGGCTCGAAGCAATTTAGGTAGCAGCAGCAGTACTCCCTCCGTTCCCAAATATATGTCTTTTTAGAGATTCCAACAAGTGACTACATACGGAGCAAAATGAGTGAATCTACACTCTAGAATATGTCTACATACATCCGTATGCTGTAGTCCATTTGAAATGTCTAAAAAG
Organism: Triticum dicoccoides; assembly: GCF_002162155.2. NCBI lineage: Eukaryota > Viridiplantae > Streptophyta > Magnoliopsida > Poales > Poaceae > Triticum > Triticum dicoccoides. The sequence continues at coordinate 678,156,629 of NC_041387.1, forward strand.
ACTTATATTTAGGAGCGGAGGGAGTAGTAAATAGTAGCAGTGGCGTAGTAGCAGCAGCAGCAACATACTCGGATAGTTTGGTGAGTGTTCTTCGGTTTGCCTTCCAGTTTGGTTGATGGCTATATATGCAGTTGCACCCAGGCAAGCATCTCAAACTGTTGGGTTTTGCTGTTATCGCGCTCTAGGGATTATGAATCTGGACTCGCTGTCTATATATATAGTCTGCATTCCTGGACCTAAGGGTCAGGAGATCTTTTTACATGCGGCTGCATCATGCCTTTTCCTACTGCATCTCCAAAGAGGAAACAACCGTGGAACTCGATTTAAAATTGCATGTCAAACCAAATATTTTGGATTGTTTTTGCTTCATCCTAGGAGATATTTTGAACCATTGTAGGCAAATCTTTTAACTCATCTCTACAATTCATTGCTTCATGAAATTATATGCAGTAATAATGTGAGAATGATCTTGGGTGGGGTGTGGTGCTATTTTTCGGTGATCTGGAGAAGGCCGAGGGATGCCGCTGAAGTCTTGAGTTTGCTCGTTGGATGCATGGCTGATAGCAGCAGATCCTGATGGTGAACAAGACCTGGGTTTACTGCATTTGCCTACAAATTATTCTATGTATTTGGTACTGCGTACCTACTCCGTTTCAAAATATTTGAACTTCTAGGTTTCTCCTAAGTAAGTTTGACCAAGTTTATGGAAAAAATTACTAATATTCACGCCACCAAATAGGCTTATTTTTCAAATTTGCTCAAGTCAAACTTGCTTAAATTTGGTGTTTTGTAGATGCTGGCATATTTTTCTATAGACTTGGTCAAATCTAAAAAAGTTTGATTTTGCATTAACCTAGTCCTTCAAATATTTTAAAACGGGGGAGTTGCATTTATCTGTGAATGTAAGGCGGGTTGGGCTTCGTGATGCGTTTGTCCCTGTCGAGGCCCACTTCCAGTCATCGAGTTGGAGTAAATATTAAACCTTTCTGTCTCCATGGTGCCGCCACAGAAGAGAGAGAGAGAGAGAAAATTCATTTGCATTCGCAAAACACAGGCCCCTTCAGAGCATCTCCACTCGTTCGGCCAGGCCTGCGCCTTTTCGGGCGTCCACCTGGCGATTTTTAGACCTGGGGGCGACCAAGGCCTCAGCCACGCCCCCAGGTGCCGTCGCCCCAAGGCACCACACACGCGTCCCATATTCAAACTTGATTGTTCCCGCACCAAAAAAATGCCATAATCCAGCGATCATCGCAATAGTTCGGCGATTCAGTGTCACAGTTCGGCGATCAAATGAAAGGACAGACAGTAGTTCGGCGCATAAAAAAAAGGAAGGATGCGAAAGGAATGCATCAAACGTCGAGGTCGACCTCCGGCGTCGTCGTCGGCGTGCGCGGGCTGGGAGGAGTCGGCGCGGCTTCTAGACTAGTCGGCGCGGCTTCTGTGCTGCTGGGCGTCGCGGAGACATAGTCAGTCGGGCTGGGCGTCGGCGTTGAAGTCGCCGGTATCTGGTTCAGGATGAGGCCGCGCTCCGCTAGGAACCACGCCTTGAGCTTCTCGTCGCCGCTCTGGAGCATGTCATCGCCGCCCATCAAGAAAGCCAGGTCGTTGTTCCTCTTCTTGGCGTCTTGAGCTTTGAGCTTCGCGGCGACATTGGTCCGGAGCAAGTCGAGTTTGACGGCGCCGTTCATCATCGAAGCAGCCCACCTCGCCTCAGTTTTCTCTTCTCGCTGGGCGGCCCTGGTCTTGGCGTCGGTGAGGCAATGCTCGATGGACTCTTGCAAGCGCGCGGCAGCCGACTCGGCGTGTTTCGCCTTCTTGGCCCCTTTGTTGTCGTCCGGGCGACCGTCTATCGCGCCCGGTGTCGGTGCGTCCGGCTTGTACGTCTCCTTGGCCTTGGCGAGGGTGCGCCGGATATCCGCCCACTTCTCGCACTTGTCGATCCGTTTGAAGACGTGGAGGTACTTGAACTCTTGGCCGCCGTTGTCGTCGCGGTACATGACGAACATGTGCAGCAGCTGCGCCAAAGAGCGGGCATCAGTCGGCGTGGGCGCTCAAATGGGCGCGCGCACGGCGAGAAGAATAGGGAGAGGGCGGCGTGCTGTACTTGATCCTCGACGCTGTGCCGCTCTCCGGGCGAGTCGCGACCTCCTCGACAATCCCCTGCCATTTGTTGCACGCCGTTTGGATGAGCCCCCAATGCTTCGCCATTGCGTTCGACCCCCGCTGCATGTGGACGCCTTTGAAGTAGGGGTCAACGAGCTTGCGCTCGTCAAACTCGGCCTTGATGCGGTACCAATACGTGTCGATGTTCTGGTTTAGGGCTGGAAAAAAAGCTCGAAGCTCGCAATCTAAACGAGTAGCTCGTGACTCGGCTCGAATCAACTCGAACTCGAAGAATAACAAGTCGAGCCGAGCTTTAGTTTAAGATCGTTTATAGACCAAGTTAAATGAGCCAATCTTTCGAGTACTCGTGTAAATCGTTAGGCTCGGTACAAAAGATCAACCACACCCAATACAAAAAAAAAAGATCAGCCACTCATCACCCTATGTCCCAGGCACAAAACACAAGGCCTAGCCATTGAAGGCACAGCCGCATAGGAGACTCATGTGCTACAAGGAAATTACTATTGTTTAGTGATATATATGTTTAATATATACATAATCATTTTTACAATATTTGGGGGTTTTATGTTCATATCTTTAACGAGCTTAACAAGCTAAACGAGCCAGCTCGCGAGTTATACGAGTCGAGCCAATCTTGGATTTGAGCTCGTTATAATAACAAGTCGAATCGAGCTAGCTCGTTAACGAAACAAGCTCTAGCGAGTCGAGCCGAGCTGGCTCGACTCGGCTCGAATTCCAACCCTATTCTGGTTCGTGCCGGTGACCGGATCGAGGCAGACGAACTTCCACGCTTCAACGAGACACTTATCTTCCTTGGTCGCCCACTTGATGCGCGGCTCGCCGGTCTTGGCCACCCCTTTCTTCTTCTTCTTCTTCTTCTTCTTCTTCTTCTTCTTCTTCTTCTTCTTCTTCTTCTTCTTCTTCTTCTTGCCTTTCCTCGTAGGCGCCGACTCCTCCTCTTCTTCCTCCTCCTCCTCCTCCGGCTCTTCCTCGCCGTAGTCGAGCTCGCCGTCCATGTCGCCGAGATCAATCGAGCCGTCTTGGGTAGTGAACTCGGGGGAAGTGGCGGCGGCAGCCGAGCCGGCTGTGATGATGTCTTCCATGTCGGCCTCCGTCGCGTCGGCGTCGCCAAGATGCGACGAGGAGGAGGCTTGTGAGTAGAGTCCGCGATGGAGAGGTGGCGTCGGGGAAGCTGCGTACTCCGGCGGCGAGTACGTGTATGGATGGTACTGCACGCTGGCGAACGCGGGCGAGGGCGTGCGCTGGACCGGGCGCCCATGGGGAAAGGTGATGTTGGGGTTGAAACCGCCGTGGACGTCGGCGTCGGCATAGCCCGACGACGATGTGCTCCATGGGTTCGGCGACGACGAGAAGCCGGCCGGAGAACCGACGCTTTGCTGGCTCCAGGCCGCGTGCGGGTCGTGGCCACCGGGTGGATTCATAATCATCCCCGCGCGAGCCGCCTCGGCTTGTTCGGCAGCCGCGCGCTCCGCCTGCTCCGCCGCGGCCGCGGCCGCGTGCGCCGCCCTCTCCCCGGCCTTCTTGGCCCTGTTGCGCCTATCGGCGGTGATGGCCTCCCGGCGCTGCACTTCCGCCTTTCAGTCGGCGTTGGTCATGCCCGGGGGCTTGGATGGCGGCACCCTCTGCTTCCTCTGCATCGGCTGGGCGACGACGGCGGCTGTGGGATCCGTCGCGGTGCGGGGGATCACGTACTTCTTCGGCGGCATGGCGGCCGACTTGGAATGGAGGAAGCGGAGTTTGGCGGGAGGAATGGAGAATGAGAGGGAAGCTGAGAGGGGAAGCGGGAGGAAACAGCAGGAAAAGGGTCTCCTCTCGTTGACAGAGCGGACCCACGCCCCTTTTCGCTTCTGCCGGCGCCCCCAGGCGACACCCGGGCGCTTGGGTTCGGGACGGGATTGCCGGCTCTGAATTTGGCCCAATCCGGCGCTAAATGAGGTCCAGGGGGCACGGCTGGGCCGATTTTCGGCCACCGGCGCTAAAAAATCGCCTTGGGGGGCCTGTTGTGGAGGGCCTGTTGAGGACGCGGCTGGAGATGCTCTCATTAATGAGACGCTGATGGAGGCCACATCACTCTTAACATCCGAGGCAACCCCACCTCTCAGCTCCAATATGACAAACGAAGGCGAGGGGATCGAAAGAAGCGCTAGCGGCAGCTGCTTCGTCCAAGCCTGAACTAGGCCCATATCATATAGGGCCAATGGAGCGAGGTTTCCCTTTATTTTTCTCCATCTGAACATTAATAAAAAGACTATCTAGCTGCACCATGGAGGAGTCCGCAACAACAGGGCAGACCAACGAAGATAAGCTTAGTAGTTTAGTACACGTATGGTATGAAACCCAAGTTGGTCCAGGGCCACAAATTTCGTTACCAGAATTAGGCATATGCATGCCCACTAGCAAGTTATATAAGTAGTACTGATCACTCCTACTCTCTAATTAGCTGCAAGATATATGCTCAACCGCGGTCCAGTTGTAGCCACCTTGAAACTAAAAATCCACCTCTTTGATTCGAAGGCAACTTCGATGCGCTGCTCGTCACCGATGACCTTTAGATCCGGAGATGGTAAGGTCATCTGTGACATGCAGAGCATTAAAGATGTGTGTTTCGTTGATCCAGGGCCACTACGGATACGGAGGGAGTACTCGGCAAGGACACACATGGAGTTTCAGGTTGGCTCACAATGTGGATACTTGTCCGCCTTGCCTTGCGTTGCTTTCTGTTGTAACCCTGATCTGAATTTCATTTGAACGGCGTGCGTGCATCCTGATGTAACCGTGTTACCGGCGAGAGATCTGCGCTTCGCGCATTTGTTGTTGATATGGTCCGTTGCTTTACGCGGCTGCTTGTACTGCTTATTACCAATTAGAATCTTTCTGTCCATTTGATCCGATTGTTATACATACTACTACTTGGTTTAGTTTGTGATGCTGCACTAGTAATAGGCTCATATGTAAGGAAATTATTGTACTATGTGTTACATATTGGTCATGCGTGTCATTGGAACCTGACGTGTTTGTGGCGTGCTTCAAGAAATTGCCATGCACATTTATTTGTGGTTTGCCACTCTGTTGATGACATGATAAAAAAAAATTCAGTTTCGCTAGAGGACATTTAGATGTGCCATAAATATTGCACATCTAAGTCCTGCATCATTGATCTTACGCGAAGATTCGTGTGGATATTTTCTTTTTTCTTTTCCTTTTCCTTTTTATGCTTGTGTGTGACTTAGATGTGCAATAATTAAGGCATATCTAGATGTGCCCTAGACAAATCCAAATAATTTACAATGAGAGGGATGCGCTGTTCTGTTCTAGGATACATCATATGTTCTAGTTAATGTACATTCACAATAGAAATGCCATATAGCATCACAAACTAAACCCAAGTATTAGTACAATGGGAGGCATTTTGCAGCAAGTTGCCAATGCATTGGCATAGTTCTTCAGTTTCCACGGCTCCATTTCCGGGACTTACTTGCAGTCGCCATGGTCCGCAGGATGTCCAGCGGTCTCCAGTCGGCGTCGGACGTGAAGGTCAGTCGCTGCTCCCCATCCAGGTCGCGGCACCTCAGCGCCAGCCGAAGGAGCCGCTCTGCCTGCACCTTCGGCCAGCTGCCGGCAGATGCATCCAACAGGCCATGCACCGCATCCCTCTTGAGCAGTGAGCACCTCCTGCATCTGCTCGACGATGTTGAGGTCGAGCAGCCCCGTGAGCACCTGTTCTGATAAACGTATTGTAGAACATAGGCTTTAGGACCCCCTTATCTAGCCACTCATTTTTGCATCATGATTCGTGCAAGTACTTTTTTTTTTGTCCCATATAGAACAACATATGAACTTCAAACTTTACAGCACAACAGAACACTCTAATTAGGATGAGGGTAAAAACTTCCGGATTTTTTTGTGCATCATAAATACTACATTTTTAAATTATAAAAACCTCTTTTTCGTATATTTATGTTGGACCAAAAAAACTGAATTTTTTTCCACATTCTAGTTAGAATGTTTTGACGTCTTGCAATGTTTGAAGTTCATATACTATTTTATTTGGAAGAAACAAAAAAGAGAAAATTTGATGTAGTAAGTTAGTTGAGTTAGTTGTGTAGCACGGATCTCAAAGCAATGTTGAAGGGTAAGGATAAAGGGTGTCCAGAAGCCTGAGCTCTAAAAATCCACGTCCTGTCCTGGATCACCACACCGAACGCGTAGACGTCTGACTCCGTGGTGAGCTCGCCAGTCATGAAGAAGATTGGGTCCATGTACCCCATCGTGCCTATCGGGTTCGTCCGCCGGTAGATTGTGTCCTCCTCTGGCGGTTTCATCTGCACAATGCATGCGTGCCGTGCCGAAGGCCCCTAGCCGGCTCACGTTCCGTGCGTCAAGGAGGATGTTCGCAGCTTCAGGTCAGCGTGGATGATGGCGTTTTTTTTAGAAAAGGAGGCGTGCCCTCGGCCTCTGCATCTTTTCATGCACACAACCATTTATTAAAATAAAAGGTTCAAACAAGTAGTCTCGAACATAAGCAAAAAGTCTAAGCAAATAAATACCACAACCGGCGAAAATAGGGCTAGATGACTAAACACTTATCCTATTATTAGACCGCCATCAAAACCAGTTGTATGTATCCCGTGCAACCGGCATGGATGATGGCGCGGGGGCGGCTGGAGTGGAGATGCGCTAGCGCGGAACGCTGCTCGGCGAGGATCCTGATACGGCCCTTCCATGGAAGCCCCTTCACCCTTGGAGAGCCCATCCATGAACGTGCCATTGGGGAGGTGCTCGTAAATGAGGGTGTATGATTCCCGGCACACGCCAATCAGCCTCACGATATGTGGGTGCTCGGTTCTGCTCAGTACCACAAGCTGGAGACTTCCAAGCACGATTCAGGAGATGCCTCTCCAATAGCTAGGTATGCAAGTCTGTTATCTACTTCTGTGAGTTCTTTTATATATATGCAAAGGAGGAATTACAGTTCAGATAGAACTACTTTCTTTTTTTTAGGGTGGACTACTTGCTTATTGCTCTGCAGTTAATCTTAAGCCATGCTGTGTGCATACTCAGACAGTTAAATGAATGACCCAATATATTTACCTCCTGCTGAAACTCTGGGAAACCTTGTTTACCATGGGGTCTCAACAACTTGACGGCCACTATGACGCCACGAATTTTACCTTTGTACCCTCGGCCATAGCCACAAAATTGACATGCATTATGTTTATATAAGCACAAATATTTTTTAAAGCCCGTGGTAACACACGGGCGTTCTATTAGTGCCAGCAGTACATGATATGTGATGATGTTTAGCTGCAGGCACGTTGGAACTCCTGCGATGTATTTGCCCTACTCTAGGAAACAATCTGTGAAGCATTCATGAAAGCTGAATTTACCAAATCGAGTGTTACATGCACGGTACATGAGTTTTCATTCTAGAATACAAAGTGATAACACACCCGTTTAGTTACCTCATGGATACATGTTTTCTTTACAGAAGTAGAATAATACTATAGATGGAGTTGCATAAGTGGTACATTAAGGATAAGCACTTACACAATGAAAAATTGGGGTATAAAAAATGACCGTGGACCGGATCTAGTCATAGTCCCTCCACAAGTGAGCTGAGAGGGTAAGTTATTTTGGTTGGTCACTTGGAAGCTAGGTGAGGATCTGGACATACATATGTGGTAGGGGAAATGGCCAATCTTCGGGCATGTCTGGCAAGGCATTCTTCGGCTAGGCGTAACCGCCGGTTGTGCTAGCCGCCGCCATCTCCGGCTGAGCAGTCTTTGGCGCAGCATAAGCGTCGGCTGTGCTCGCTGCCGGCGTCTCCGGCTGAGCATTCTTTGGTGCATTGTAACTATCGGATGGGACGGTCGCCGCGATCTCCTCCTTCGGCTCTTCCTTCTTCGCCTCCTCCTTTGGCTTGGTTAATCTTTTAGGTACCATAACCATGACCATCGGCTCCGTTGGCTTCTCCTTGTTGGGTGTATCTACTTTTTCTTTTGGTTTCTTCTCCGCACCGGTGTATCCAGAGGCGTCGTTCTTTCCTTTGGACTTCTTCTCATTTTTACTTTTCGGTTTCTTCTCGATGGTGGAAGGCTGGGAGGGCTCACTCTTTCTTTTGGATTTCTTCTCGGAGGCCACTTCAGCTTTCTTCTCCTCAGCAGCCTTGCTGCCGCCTTCGGGTTTCTTCTTTTTGCCTGCATAGCCAGAGGCACTTACCGGTTTCTTCTCCGCATCAACATTCTTGGGGGCGACGTCAGGTTTTGTCTTCGTGCTGGAGGAGACGTTGGATCCGGAGACAACATCTGGTTTCTTCTCATCAGCGGAGATGGCATCGGGTTTCTTCTCAGCACTGGCCGAGACAGCTTCGGGTTTCTTCTCAATACCAGCGGTGTATCCGCCAGTAGCTTCAGATTTCTTCACTCCACCGCCATAGTCAAGATCGCCATGGGCCGATGCTAGGGGGCTGGTGGAGGCAACAACGAGGAAGAGCAGAAGGGATAGAGCAAGCTGGGCCCTCATGATTATCAATCAACCCGATGAATAGTGGTGGTGCGATGAAATGTCTACAGGAGGAAGTCGGGAGGTATTTGAATGGCGGGGGAGGGTGGGAAGGAGAGGAGAGATGGTTCTGGTGGGTCTTGTGCGTTTCTCCTTGAACCGCTAATCTCGTCCTGTAAAACCATGCGCCCGCCGTGAAGAATGGAGCCCAAAGAGAAGCCAGTAACTTTACTAAATAAGGTCTAATCCTGTTTTGTCTACATCTTTTCTGGATGATGTTTACAAAATAGGCAGCATGCATGCATGCAACTTCCTTTTCCTTTTTCTTTTTTCTTTTTTTGAGAGACTTGGTTTTCTCAATAACATGTGGGCGCAGACCCGAGCTATCGACCTTGGTAGACGCAAATAAGATTACTCATCTAGCAATTCAGACATGTTGCAAAGAAAATTGCTTTCACGCATCTACAAAAATTTACCATGTTATAGTCGTCTTTGCAATGGACGATACGACATTATTGCGGACAACAAAACCTGTGGCATGTGCTCCTCGATACACCATTGATGTCCCATTCCTGACAAGAACAAACATTGCTCAGCCCTCATGATTCCACTGCCCTTGTTGCAACACCGCCACACGGCTTGCATAGCACAATGCAGTCGCAGCACCATCTTTCCCAGTGCTGCCACAATTAAACTAGATAGACGCAAGTTTAGTGTTCATTAGATACGACAAAAAATCATAAAACTTACATGTGACAGTTAAAAAGGAGAGCAAGCGTTAGTTTCCATGGACGAAACTGGTCGTGACAAAGCCTATCAGGCATCTCAACACCTTCTCTGTGGTGGTGTTATCTTTGGGATATTCAAGAGTCACTGGTTCCAGGATCCAGACTGAAAAACAACAACTAGTATGGGACTGCGGGAGCTGGACTTGCCATTTTTGTTAAAAAAATGCCTCATCCTGTATGTAACATTCACGAAAATACATTTCAGTTATATGTGAACCAGAATATTCTTGCCTACACGTCTACACCTACTCAATATATACGATTTTATGGGGTACCTTTCAAGTGTACCAAAAAAGTTCTTTGTTATACTCTTTGTGAAGAAATATAGCTCCAATGTCCAAGCCTCCATCAGCGAATATAAAGCTTAAAATTTGAGAGGGATGGGATACATACCTGGTTTGCCCGCTCTAAAATTTGATTGTAATGGGGCACAAACTACATCGCCCTCTTCAAAGAAACCTTCCTTGAATGCTCGGATCAGGAAACTAAATTTAACAAGTAGTACAATTTTGTCTTCAGCTGATCAGCAGTTCCAGCTCCTCTGTTTGGTAGGAACAATGCTCGATATTCAGAATCTTCTACGGTTTTGACAAAGATTCAGAATATGTGTACTTATCTTGCACAATTTTGTCAAATACAGCTTGTTGTGTAGATATTAATAATATCTCCATGGTTATCACTTAGAGCATTTTTAACCGATCCCCAATAAATAGTGGAGTATCAGGTGGAGTAAACCCTTAGTGGAGTAAATTTACTACACTAATTTTAGCCGGACCTAGCCGATCCCCTATATATAACGGCGTAAAGTTTTTCCATTTGTTTTTCATTTTCAGCCATTGAAACACATTTCTTTGTTTCTTTATTTCATTGAACGGCATTTTGATACTTTGGAGTACATTATATATTCACATATTCTTGGCTACGAGAGTAAGACCAAGGAAAATATGAACCACAATTAGACATTTTAAAAGATATCCAATTTCTATAACTTCTCCTACTAGTTGGAATAATATCTTCTCTATGTTTTCACTGTGGATCTGTAACTTCTCGAGCTTGCACACTTCTTTCTTTCTACTTTGATTTCGAAGAAGTAGACGTTGCTTCGCATGTAGTCTCACATCTTGACTCTATTCTTGCAATCAGTGCACGAGCATCTTCAATTTTCATGTTATCAATAGATCGATGTAATCTTCTTATCAATACTAAATCTTGCATCCATCCTACACATAAATTAGAGTAAACAATGAGCTACTGAAATTGTACCGGATCCGGTGAACAACCGAATGAAAAGACTCATATACGCCATCTTTCTTGCACTTGAACAACACCCACCCGGGATGTTCCGGCATGGTAGAAACTTGGCGCACCACCTGCCGCGGGCAATCGTCACACTTTATGAGCGACAACTGCGGGCCAACGAGTCGTTTGGCCAGCGCCGAGCCTAGGCAACGACCGTGCGTGTCTTCGCGGTGAACCGCTGACGGGAGAGATCCGAGCGCTAGAGGTGGAATCAATACCTGCATGCGATGTGGAGCATTGTCGGGGCTGTGTGGCCTGGTACCCGGCAAATCCATGGCAAGGCGCAGTCGCCGGATGCGGAAGCCGCAGATCTACCGGTTGTGCGCCGGTAACGGGGCGAGAGGGCACAAATCCGGGTGGTTAAGGACCGCGGCGGCATGCAG